>NW_025535257.1:0-60000 GCF_020615455.1 Coregonus clupeaformis | reverse complement strand
CATGAGTCATGGCGATGCCTGCATATGTGCAAATCCATTTCCCATCCAGCTCTGCATTCCTCTGGCCTGCAGCCATCTGGGAGACTACTGCAGTGACTAAGCTAAGCAAAGCACCTACTGTACAGTACAGTAGAGACAGTTGGCTGGCTATGGAATAGCCTCAGGCACATACAGTTCTGTAGTATTATTGAGCCATACTGTTGAACCAGATGTGCTAAGCTAAGTTGACCTACCAGAAAATAAAAGCATCCCTCTATAGAGCAACGTTCACAACATTGTTTGTTGTCACTTAAAGCCTGGCCAGGGTGGTTAACCACTAAGATGGTTCCCCCTCAAGTAAACCTCTCTTCCTAATTTACAAGGCGCTGTGGAGGCACTGAGGAGTAACGAAAACATGCTCCGTGCTAGCTATCATTAGCCTACAACCTCGCACTAACACATAAAGGGTAAACAAACCAAGCCACTCGAGAGAATACAGAAGTGTTTGGTGTGTTCGAGTGCCAGGAGCAAGGGAAATGCTTTGGTGGGATGCACAGAGTGAGGCGTTCTCCCAGTTCCAAGCCGTCACATCACTTCTCGACTAGGCTTTAATAAAGCAAAGTGTTAGCATACTGAGTGTTCGTGTAGCTTCCCTGATTAGCATGATTAGCGGGAGTGGCTGTCTCCCTCAGGGTCAGAGAGCAACACTGTCCCACAGTGGGGGGACGCTAAACGCACTCAGTGGCCGCAGTGATAATCGTGTTAGCCAAATAGTAGCAGCACACGCCAGAAATTGATAGGCTAGGGGCCGTTGCACTATTCTGAATGAATCCCAAATTAAAGCCAACTCCTAGAGCCAGTAGTATATATACAAAAGTATGTGGACACCCCTTCAAATTTGTGGATTCGTCTATTTCAGCAACACTCGTTGCTGACAGGTGTATAAAATTGAGGTCACAGCCATGCAATCTCCATAGACAAACATTGGCAGTAGAATGGCCTTACTGAAGAGCTCAGTGACTTTCAACATGGCACCATCATAGGATGCCACCTTTCCAACAAGTCAGTTCCTCAAATTTCTGCCCTGCTAGAGCTGCCCCGGTCAACTATAAGTGCTGTTATTGTGAAGTGGAAACGTCTAGGAGCAACAACGGCTCAGCCGCTAAGTGGTAGGCCACACAAGCTCACAGAACAGGACCGCGAGTGCTGAAGCACGTAAAAATCGTCTGTCCTCGGTTGCAACACCCACTACCAAGTTCCAAACTGCCTCTGGAAGCAACGTCAGCACAAGAACTGTTCGTTGGGAGCTTCATGAAATGAGTGTCCACGGCCGAGCAGCCACACACAAGCCTAAGATCACCATGCGCAATGCCAGGCGTCGGTTGGAGTGGTATAAAGCTTGCCGCTATTGGACTCTGGAGCAGTGGAAATGCGTTCTCTGGAGTGATGAATCACGCTCTTGTGGCTGAATGGAAGCAAGTCCCCGCAGCAATGTTCCAAAATCTAGTGGAAAGCCTTACCAGAAGAGTGGAGGCTGTTATTGTGCAAAGGGGGAACCAACTCCATATTAATGCCCATGATTTTGGAATGAGATGTTCGACGAGCAGGTGTCCACATTATTTTGGTCATGTAGTGTACTTTACACTGAGGATGAAAATGGACCAGAGTTAAATATTTAATACAGATCCAGGTCCAAAACAAAACAAAACAAAAAACAGCACACAACAGTGACATTTAGAAGTATTTCTGGCCTTCTGACTTCTGTCAGCTGACAATCTTACCAGACACAACTCAGCAAACTGGGAACATTCACAGAACATTAGCTAAGATTCCCTTTTAGGTTCTAGTTAGGGTTTTATCTAACATTAGGATGATAACATCCCAAAAACATTCAGTGAATGTTTTTAATAACAAAATCTTTATATCATTTATTTTTATTTTTATGAAATATCCTTTGTAATGTTCTCTAAAATCTTGTGCACAACATCTTTAACAACCACCACAGATAACACAATGTAGGTGACATAGAGACACAGCATTTCAATTTCATTAATAGGACATTTGAACAGCATTTAATTATACAAACACAACCATATTTATAACACTTTATATGTTGACAATCTGCACATGTGGGGTTGGAACCTGCTATGTTTGGGTCCCAAGCTAGTTATTTTATCCTCTGCGCCACCAGGGAAGTTCTCTTACATCATTTGTTTCAGTATATGTGACTGGTTTCAGGAAACTAGGCGTATGTCGCGCGTTACTACTTTACAGGAGCACCATTTGAACTTAAACTTTTTTTTAAAAATCAAAATGTGTTTTTTGGCAGAAATGCCTTCTGGAACATGTGAACTTTCATGTGCCTTAATAACAAACTTGTATGCCATCTGTAAATACAAATAAAACTGTTAAATTAAGAGCCTAGTTGGTTTAGCCATGGAAAAAGACAGCAACCTTCCCGCTAGCCATGATTGGCTGAGATAATGGGTGGGCTGGACATGCCGAGAGATGAGTTTGGATTGGTCTGCCATGTAGCACGCTTCTATCCATAACATGAGCTGGTCAGTATGTGTAGGTAATCCTTTCTAATGTGGCTTTTTTGAAAGATATCACGTAGTAGAACTGCATAAGTGTTGCTCTCCACTTTCTGGAGGACCGAGTTTTGAAATCAGTGGAATTAGAGTATGATAGCTAAGGAGATGGAGAAAATTCTGGCGTTTGATTGCAAATATGCAGATGGGGTCGAAAAGAGAACACACAGAAGGCTGTTCGATAAAACATCTGTCTCCGGATTACATCTTCAAATTAAGGGCAACCATGGCATCTGTGACAGAGATGGAGAAGCGTCCATCCATGTATACGGGTAAGATAGTCTAGCTAGCTACATTTTCAGATATTACAAGTTTCTAATTTTGTCAGAAAGTCATTTTCATTTCAAGTTAAAGTGTACTGTTAGCTAGCTAGCTAACGTTAGCTGGCTGGCTAGCTAGCTAACATTAGGTGTATGATCTGTGTAGTAATATTATTCGTATCTCAGAGCCATTTGCATTGCTAGTTATAGCCTAATGTTAGCTAGCTAACATAGAACCTGGTTGGTTAGCTACATTCAGATTCATGCAGGGTAGTAACGTTATGAGTTGGGATTATGGTTCATTGTTTAGCTAGCTAGCTACATGTCTAAACAAAAGACTCCACTATGCAAGTAACTATTTCAATAGAATGTTTATGATGTCACTGCGACAACTGTCGATAGACATAACTGGTAAATTCGCTCTGGCTATCTATTCCGATTTCAGAGCACTCTTGTTTACGAACGCTCAACACCCATTGAATATGGCCGGTGTCAGTAAACGTTGGCAAAAAATCGTAATTAAATTGTTGCCAGCAGCACAGTTGCAGTCACCAACGCTCTGGGTAAGATAAAAACTGCCTAACCAGCTCTGCTAGGGCGAGTAAAACGGTCAGAGTGAGCTGCTCTCTCATTTGTGTCTAGAAGTAGCTAGCAAGCTAGCCAACGTTAGCCAGTTAACTTGGGTGCTTGACTGCTGTTGTTAGGTCAGAACGCTCGGATCAACCCTACTCCTCGGCCAGAGCATCCAGTGTGCCCTCTGAAAGCTCCGAGACCGAACGGACAATCTGACAACGCTTTTGAGTTTACGAATGCCCAGAGCACACATTTACGAACACACCCGTAGTATAAACCAGCCTTTAGTCTTGAAATCTTTGGTTGTTTAGTACATAGCCTCACATGTGAATCCTTATAGAGATGGGTGGGGCTAAAGTTTAAGAGGGTGTAAACGATGCTGAAAGGGTGCAGACAAAGAAGAGCTCTCCAGTAGGTACACAAAACATTCAGGGGCCATTTTCTCAAAAGTTTATCAACTTTCAAAGCAGAATTACTTTCCCATTGTTCCTCAACTGTAGTGTATGATATACAATTTTCTAGCTCTGAGTCTCTACTTTTATCCAATGTAAAAAACACAATTTCAAGTTTAATAAGCATAAGACCGAATCGAGCCGGTCGGTCACATATAGCAATGCCAGTATGATCAATCAGGAATTCCATGCTTGCTTTTTAGCCTTCTTAGACATAACTAACCCAGGGAAATACTGGTAACTGGTTATTCACCATCACTTCACCCATCCTCTTTATATGCTGCATACTTCTGGGCCCATATTTACAAGGTATCCAAGACTATAAGTGCTGATCTAGGATCACTTTTTCACTTTTGCTTTTCAGATCATTAAAAATAAGCCAGGGGGGAGCATATCAAACGTCAAAAAGTAGGAATTATATTGGGTGTGTTTTTCAAAGTTGAACAGTCAATCTCTACACAATGTTACATTTTTTACAGTTAGTCTAAATTCTGCATTTGACTGGATTTATAAATCTGGACAAAATACTGACATCCTCTCTTTTAGTAGAGTATACTGTATCTGAGCCTCAATTTCATATTTTTTTGGGGGGGAAAATGGTTAAAGAATATGTGGGATTGAACCTGCAATCTCCAGATCTGCAGTGAGATTACTAACATTCTGTGCCAACAGGGGATAACTGTGGTGTTGTGTTTTTTTCTCAGTCAAATATGGTCAATCAGGACACAGAACACAATTTCTGAGTTATTAAAATGTTCCCATCCTCTTCATATGCTGTGTACTTCTAACACTTTATGATTTTCTTTCTTCATCACATGTGTTGAAAGTCTTGTTATGTCTAAGAAGGTTAAAAAGGTAGCATGGAATTCCTGATTGACCATACTGGCATGGATATACACTGAAAAAAGAAGATGTAAAGCCGAAACCACAGGTAACTGCGTAAAAATTAGAGAGTAGAGAGCTTCAATTCACATTCACTGCGTAGTATATGCCAATTTAATTGTCATGAGAATCCATAATAAACAGTTGTATTTGCTATGTTCGCTACTATGTTCGCTACATAGCCCTTGTGAATTATCATTGTGTGTTCCTTTTGACTCACCTTATGTGTCCTATGGGTGCCACCGTACCTGCCTCCTGTTATGTTGGCTCACGAAGAACCTGAGTGCCTACAAATAGATGAACACTTTCTCCAGTCCAATCATTAACATTCTAGTGGTGTTCAGTGAGTCAGTGTGTGGCAACGCTCAGACGGCATGAACGGCATGCTCTGTGCCTCATCAGGGGTTTGATGATTAAATGCCTTTTGCAGAGTCAGACAGGCCTGCTTAGTCAAGCGCTAAGGTAGCTACAGCTACAGTACGTGCCCAGTCCCGACTCAGGAGGTAGCAAATATGCCAGGCGGAATAGAGTGTGACAGGGGCTAAATACTACGGTGCGGACGGAGTGAGAAAGATTAGCCTGGGCCAGGGAGAGGTCACAGGCCTGATTCATGACTGGGCCATCAGGACTGCATCACATTTAAGCACTTCCCATAAGACACAAAATGGAGGGATGGTATAGGACACTGCTATAGGAGGGGGATATAGCCACAAAGATTGAAAGGATATGTACTGTATGTATATCCTATATACTGTACATAAAATATACAGCACAGCAAAACAGTTTTATGGCATCAACAATGTTTACTGTTCTGCTTCACAGGGCTTTTTTCCTTCTTCAATATGCACAATTGACTTCCTTAACACATTCATGGAAATGTGCCTGCTAAATCTATTATTCGCACTGTCTGTGTGTGTGTTCCCTCCCTTTAAGTGCAGTGACCGAGAGGGAGAGATAGGAGAAAGACGGATCTCACATTACAACTGCATCGTTGGTGCATTAAACCTTGGAGGAAAGAACACCCATCTCCACCACAGCTTGTGAGAGGCTACTCTTCATAGCCTCACCAGAAACCACCCATGAATAGGAATAGACCCATAGACTCATGTCAGGTTGCCCATTTGTGTCCTAAAATCCATTAACCTTAACAGGGGGGTCATTGGTATGGTAACAGAGTGGTTTTGCTCCCTTCCACAGAAACTTGTTACGACACCATTAACCCTTCGAGTCCCTCTCACCGTGGAAACACCATGGAGACACCACGTCGACCACATGAGCTGCTGTAAAGCATCAGTGTTACTGCACTGAGTCAGTTACACACTCTCTCTCTCTCTCTCTCTCTCTCTCTCTCTCTCTCTCTCTCTCTCTCTCTCTCTCTCTCTCTCTCTCTCTCTCTCTCTCTCTCTCTCTCTCTCTCTCTCTCTCTCTGAGCGGGTGTGAGTTATGGCCATATGTATGACATGGCAGGCAGTATATTTCATTGGCGGCAGGGCTGTAAATCCTAAAGGACATTTATGGCTGTGGAGATGACACTGACAGGAAGAGGGAGAGTGTGTAACAGTGATTACAGGAAAGCTCTGCTAGTCCAGCATAGTCTGCAGTGCAGAAAGACAAATTCGGTATACATTTGGTCCACAAAAGCAGGATCCAAATGAATCTACTGAGGAGTGAGCTCCATAGTATACAGATGACGATTCCAAATGAGTCCACTCACTGAGAAATGAATCTATGGTACAGTAGGTGCAGAAGGACGTTAGTGTGCATATAGCCAGCATGGGTAGTCAGCATGGGAGCACTGTATTGATGTTATAGTTACAGTCTGTGGGGAGATAGCAGATGGCACTGATATGGCCCCTATGGAACCAATTCACTGAAGGGAATCAAAAAGGGATGGGAATATCTTTCCCATTCCCCTTGCACCGACCAGGGTTCCATCTTTCCATCAGAGTTAATCTCTTCGCCTCTGCTCTCCGTCTCTTGAACACTCATTTGCTCCATCACTCACTCTCTCCCCATCTCCCTATCCCCATTTCTCTCCACCATCTCTCTCCCGAGCTCTCTCTCCCCATCTCTCTCCCCATCTCTCTCTCCCCCATCTCTCTCTCCCGATCTCTCTCCCCATCTCTCTCCCCATCTCTCCCTCCCCATCTCTCCCTCCCCATCTCTCCCTCCCCATCTCTCTCTCCCCCATCTCTCCCTCCCCCATCTCTCTCTCCCCATCTCTCTCTCCTCCCTCCCCATCTCTCTCTCCACCATCTCTCCCTCCCCCATCTCTCCCTCCCCCATCTCTCTCTCCCCATCTCTCTCTCTCCGCCCTCCCCCCTCTCTCTCTCCCCATCTCTCTCTCCCCCATCTCTCCCTACCCATCTCTCCCTCCCCATCTCTCTCTCCCCATCTCCCTATCCCCATCTCTCTCCCCCATCTCTCTCCTGAGCTCTCTCTCCCGATCTCTCTCCCCCATCTCTCTCTCCCCCATCTCTCTCCCCCATCTCTCTCCCCCCATCTCTCCCTCCCCATCTCTCCCTCCCCATCTCTCCCTCCCCCCATCTCTCTCTCCCCCCATCTCTCCCTCCCCCATCTCTCTCTCCCTATCTCTCTCTCCGCCCTCCCCCATCTCTCCCTCCCCCCATCTCTCCCTCCCCCATCTCTCTCTCCTTCTGCTCCACCACAGATCTGTCTAATAGGGTGATGTAACATAGAGTCATGTCTGGGTGCCACTCACGTTATCAATCCCTCACATCACATTCATGTGCAACAGTGACTTGGTGTGACAGACAAAGGATGCTAATGCCATCTGTTCTGAGAGAGTCTAAAGACCCTTTCAAAACCTGTTGCAGTTGACACCAAACAGTAGAAAACGATCAATACAATTTCAGTTTTAAAGTGTTTTGCTACGTTCTGCCCTATTGAACACAACCCAGGTTTCCAATTGTAAATCAATACAAGAACCTTCCTTTAGCAAGTCAAAAGAGCATGTTTGAATGATAATACTTGGTATATTTGGTATATGTGTCTTACCTTATAGCTTTGACTGAGTACTGGGGTGACAGGTAGCCTAGCGGTTAAAAGCTTTGGGCCAGTAACTAAAAGGTTGCTGGTTTGAATCCCAGAGCCGACTAGGTGAAAAACCTGTCTGTGCCCTGGAGCAAGGCACTTAACCGTAATTGCTCTGGATAAAAGTGTTTACTAAATGACAAAAATGACTGCAGGGCCCTGAGTGTCACCCATTTGTTCCTTGTGTTACACCCATATTTCAAGCCAGTGAGGAGGGGGATTAGGTAGAAAATTAATGAGGGGTTGTCCTCCATAACATGAAGACGACAAGATATTACTTTAACTGTGACCTTTTATTTGACGTGAAACACGTGGGATTGAAAAAACAAACAAAGGGACGCCATTACTCCTAAAAAATACCAGGTTTGAGAGACACATTTGGTCACAGATTATTTTTTATTACAGATCTATTTCTAAATAAATGCATCACTGAATACTGTCAAAGTCACCCAGTGAGTTCCAGTGTTATTTGTAGGGCAGAACAGATGCTGTGTGTCCCAGCTATATGGTGTTTGGCTCGGTGCTATGGTCCTCCCTTGGCTCAGTGCTGGGGGATACACGGGCGAACCCAAAAGGACACTGTGACGTAGATACAGGGATGTCCGTTCACTCTGTCACCCAAGAACCGCACAGTAGGCAGTGAGGAGACAGAGAGGAACTCCCTAGCACACATGCGCACGCGTGTATGTGTCCACACACAGACGCACTTACACACATACACACCTACGCTGGCACACAAGTTCTCTTCAGGCTCTTCTGTGAGCCGTCAAAACGTCATCAGACAGTGTAACTGTGACATAAAAGGTAACAATAAATGTGTCAATCAATCAATATCTAATGGCTTGAAATCTGGAGTTGCCTCATTTATCACAAATTGCTAGAGTGTAAGCCTGAGACTTCTCTTGTACAGACTAGAGACTTAACAAAGTGTTATGACAAAATGGAGGGAGCAGAACGGTATGCGTTGAGAGCTGAAGTGTAACTGTTCAAAGGAAACTCAGCAGCAGCATCAAGGAACCCACAAAGACGTTGCTTCCCAGGGGCTCCCCTTTTCAAGTCTCTCTCTCTGCGCCGCGTGAAGAAGAGACACATCTCAATGTCAGATACGAGTCCTCGACAAACACACAGCAACACTACAGCTTTCCCAATGAGCTGTGTTGCGTTAACGCACAGCAGGCCAATGAAATGTCTGACAGCAGTCCCAAGCTTTTTTTTCCTTCAGGCACTTTGTTCAATGACAAATCCTTACTTTGGAAAAGTACCTTTGTTCTGGTGTGGACAAATATTTTGCTACCTTGTCATTATGTTCCTGATGCACAGTAAACAAACTAAGACAAAAGATAGTTGGGAAAAATAATTCTACACCACAGGCATGCACCTCGCCAACCAAGGTGGGAGTCTTCCCCTATCTAGAATCTTTACTTTGCACAGAGCTTTGAGGCCACTGTGTCAAATGCATTTTCCCGGTCAGTGTCAACATTCTCAAGAAAAATGTCTGCTAGATTAGTTAGAAGTACTTGCTAAATACTCAGTGTAGCAGAGACAGACAGTCGGCGGGGGACAAAAAATAAGGAAGATTACCAACCTGTCTGACTGCAGCCTGTCACCAATTCTTCTCACAGTTCCTACACCTTACATCACTTTCTTTACCCTATTCATGTCATCCATTTCTCAGCTTTGCCTTTCAAAATGGCAGGTTCCCCCAAGCCCTGAGTTCAATCATGTTCACAAAAGACGTGTCAGGGTAGAATTATATCCCCTTTACAGAGATAAGAGAAATAACTTCACAAACACAACACATGACACAATAGAGCATCCATCGATGCTGACCAAGATCCATTAAGGATGAACACATCATTATCATGTCAGAGTCAACACAGGGACTGGGAGGGAGCGGGCAGGCTAGTCCTCAGCTGTATGGCTCTAGTCTAGTGAACCAAACCAGGCCAAATGGTCACAGACACAAGGTCTTAACCATATAAAGGTCTGTAATATAACTGATTTGGAGTGGAACAGCACTGAAGCACTCAACAATCAACCAAGGGTATAAGCTATTTTCACTTCTACCTCCATTCTATACTGTGTGTATTGTTTTGTGATGTACACGTATAATGCTTTTCTCTTGCTGATGTCTTGCCATATCTTCCTGGGTAACAGAAACAAGGTAGTCTCTAGATTACCCATAGACCACTGTTAACCCTACCAACCCAGCAATCAGACTCACCTCTCTCTGCCAGACAGGGTTAATGGTGTTACAGACAATGCGGGAGCGTTTCTCCTGGCCGTGGTGGGGCAGCGCAGGGTAGAGGCTGTGCTTGCCGGGCTGGATGGCGATCTTCAGGTAGGGGTCAGGGTTGAAGAACATGCCCTTCTTCAGCCCCACCGCCTGGACATCTGAGAGAGAGCGAGAGAGAGCGAGAGAGAGCGAGAGAGAGCGAGAGCGAGAGCGAGAGCGAGAGCGAGAGCGAGAGAGAGAGAGAGAGAGAGAGAGAGAGAGAGAGAGAGAGAGAGAGAGAGAGAGAGCCTAGCGGTTAAGAGTGTTGGGCCAGTAACTGAGGTCGCTGGTTTGAATCCCAGCGCCGACTAGGTCAAAAATCTGTCGATGTTTCGTTGAGCAAAGCACTTAATCCTAATCGCTCCTGTAAATCAGACACAGTAAGAGTGTCTGCTAAATTACTCAAATGTTAAGAAAAAGTAAGACAAAATGGGTGACGTACAGTAAAAGCTGTTGGGGGGCAAGCGAAACAGGAAGAGAAAGATAGAACTCTACAAACTGCTCAAGAGCCTTGTTCAAATATTAATCCCCTAATAGAGGGAGACTGAGCGATCAAACGCAGGGTGTGGATCTGGCTGTTAATGGTTCTGGGCCTTGTTTACAACTCGGCCTCTAGTCGTACCCCATTGATCAAAGCTTGTGGAGGTGTAGTTCTCTCTCTCCCTCTGCGTGTCCGCTGCCTATAACTCCTCTGGGCCGCTCAATAAATCATGAACAATAGCCTGGGCCAGGAGATCCCCCTTTCAGACTGTAAGCCCTAACTCCCTCTCTTCCACTCCAATCAACCCCACTGTCTGTGTCTTTGGTGTGAATAAATAGGGCTGTACATACTGCACCTCTAGGGGGGCGACTGTGGTAGCAGACAAAGAGGGTAAGGGTAGGAGGGTCTGTGGATGATGGGAGAGGGGGTACAGACAGCGGTCGACAGTGGCCTGTTTGGTAGCTAAGTCGCTAATGCTCATATTTGTACCAGTGTTTCTAAAGCAGACCTTAGGGTGACAGTAGCAAGAGAGAAGTGGTTATGAATGAAATATATATGAAAACACGACACGGTCAATGGCTAAAGCCACACAGAGTGGCAGGGTTGAAAGATGTATGCGTGTTAAAAGAGAGTGTGTGTAGCTTAACTGTGTGTGGTGAAATGTTAGACAGAGTGCTCGTTTGGGGTACATTTTCGTTGTTTGAGGAAAGCTGGGATAGAGTGGCAACAGCTTTTCAGCTTTTACTCCAGGTAAGGGATTAGTGGTCCGGAAAAAGGAGGATATGTGAAAGTACAGCATTCGTTTAATCTCGTGGCGCCTCACATTTCTCATAGTAACATCCATTAGCTGAACATTAACACAAACAACAGTTCTGGACAACTCTTCACATTATGTTGCCTTCATACCATGTAGTTACTCAATAACTATCTCCCGATTGGCGCAGTGGTCTAAGGCACTGCATCGCAGTGCTAGCTGTGCCACTCGAGATCCTGGTTCGAATCCAGGCTCTGTCGTAGCCGGCCGCGACTGGGAGACCCATGGGGCGGCGCACAATTGGCCCAGCGTCGTCCAGGGTAGGGGAGGGAATGGCCGGCAGGGATGTAGCTCAGTTGGTAGAGCATGGCGTTTGCAATGCCAGGGTTGTGGGTTTGATTCCCACGTGGGGCCAGTATGAAAAATATATATATAATAATAATGTATGCACTCACTAACTGTAAGTCGCTCTGGATAAGAGCGTCTGCTAAATGACTTAAATGTAACTAGAATGTATATGGTGCAGAAAAATGTGTGAATAAAACTGTGTTCAAATGACTAATGTAGGTACATGTACCATAACTACACCTTAATGCAAATTCCATATAATAACATGCCATCTGTCCAAAGTGTGACCCATTTATGTGCACATGAAAGGATGGCCTTGGTTTCAGCTCCTCTTTAGAGAGCGTCAAAAGCAAAGTAATTTGGACCTGCAGCAGTCAAAGCCTTGAAAGAGGGCTCCTGAAGATGAAAGCCTCCAGTGCCTTGCAAAAGTATTCATCCCCCTTGGCGTATTTCCTATTTTCTTGTATTACAAGCTGTAATTTAAATAGATTTTTATTTGGATTTCATGTAATGGACATACACAAAATAGTCCAAATTGGTGAAGTGAAATGAAAAAAATAACTTGTTTCAAAAAAGTATAAAAAATAAATAACGGAAAAGTATTCACCCCCTTTGCTATGACGCCCCCTGACTACTTTCAGAAGTCACATAATTAGTTAAATAAAGTCCACCTGTGTGCAATCTAAGTGTCACATGATCTCAGTATATATACACCTGTTCTGAAAGGCTCCAGAGTCTGGAGCAGTTTTGCCTTGAAGAATGGGAAAAAATCCAGGTGGCTAGATGTGCCAAGCTTATAGAGACATACCCCAAGAGACTTGCAGCTGTAATTGCTGCAAAAGGTGGCTCTACAAAGTATTGACTTTGTGGGGGTGAATAGTTATGCACGCTCAAGTTTTCAGTTTTTTTGTCGTATTTCTTGTTTGTTTCACAATAAAAAATACTTAGCATCTTCAAAGTGGTAGGAATGTTGTGTAAATCAAATGATACAAACCCCCAAAACATCAATTTTAAATCCAGGTTGTAAGGCAACAAAATAGGAAAAATGCCAAGGGGGGTGAATACTTTCGCAAGCCACTGTATATTTAACGCAGTCAGCGAATCAAACAGAGCATTCCAACAGGCACCTCAAAAACCACTATATTTGGAAGGTAGATAGTTGCAGCCAGCTCCAGAGGCCCTATCTGTAGCGATGTGAGAAATAGCTACAGTACAGATTGCCAGGGCTTCAATGACACTTGTGGGGGATAGCGAGCTGTGGAGGTAAGGGTACAGTACAGTAGGGCCAGATACAACAAGCTCCAGGGCAGTGCATGGGCGACTGGCTCTTAACAGAGCACAACAACAAACACCTCCTAAACATAACCACACATTTGCTTTGAAAGAGAATGTGTATGTATAGCTAAGGGCAAAGATGCAGTTTATCCACCTACCATGGAGAGAGAAAGAGAGAGAGAAACTGCACTGAAAGTTTTCGCCAATGCTCTTGCTCAAATAGATATAAACAAATTCCAGAGCTAGAGACGCCTCCAAAATGCCAGTAGTGGTTCCTTTTCCTAAATGTTAGTAATTTACACTGTTCATTTGTCCGAATTTTTATATCACAAACAGAGAAATATTTAGAGCCCTTTTACCTGATTTTTTTCACACATATTCCAACTTAACCCACTAAGACAATGTGCTGTAGGTACCCAGCCAGGCGCTAATGCGTCTCTCTCTCCTCACTGAATGAATGACAAATGGATGAATGGGCGATAATTGTACACCTTACTTCACAATTGAATTTAAATTAGGCCTAACTGAATGATAAGGAGGGTGAAGAGGTTGATTTAATTTAGTTTAGTGTAATGATGAGTTTGTTATGCCTATTTATCAGCAGCAAATCATTTGACAGCACGCCTTGGCGGTTGATACCATTGTCTTTTACGTTTTACTTTGTAAAAATGAGCTGTTATGGAACTGTTTTAACATGCTACATGTTGCAGTAGGCCTTTAGAATGATGCAAAACATATACTTGACTCTATCCAGTGAAGCAAACGAAGCCAGCCCACTGAATGAATGAGAAATGGATGGAATGGGCGATAATTGCGCACCTTACTTCACAATTGAATTTAAATTAGGCCTAACTGAATGATAAGGAGGCTGAATAGGTTGATTTAATTTAGAAAGACAATAGTGTAATGATGAGTTTGTGTTTGCATATTTATCAGTAGCAAATAATTTGACCGTGCGCCTTGGCGGTTGATACCATTCTCTTTTACTTTTTACTTTGAAAAAAAAGCTGTTATGGGACTGTTTTATTTACTATAACTCTATTACTAATCAAATGTATTGTAAGGGCAACGAAAACATGCTATGTGTTGCAGTAGGCCTTTAGAATGATGCAAAACGTATCCTTGACTCTATCCAACTTGATGAGCGGGAAACAAACGATGCCAGTCAGCCTGCACAGCCGGCCCATCAAAACTACACCTGAATTATACCTAAACTAATTTCACACATAATAAGAGTTAGCCTATAGACACTATTTATTTATGCAATTCATCCTTTACAATTGTTCATGCACTGGTGCTTTTGTTTAGGAATACAGCAAATAACTTCACCTGTGCACCTGGCTGGTTAGATGATTATCTTTTTAGTTTCTACTTTGTCAAAAGAAGCTGTAACTAGACTTTATTAATTACTATAACTCTATTACTATTCGAATCTACAAATAAAGTTGATCAAATGCATTACACTAATGTTTTTATTGTAAGGGAAATGAAAATAGTCTATAGGCCTACGTTTTTTTCTAGGACTTTGTAGAATTATACGAAACATATCCTTGACTCTATCTAAACAAATAACTATTGATGTAATTGTTTTAAATTGATATATTTCTACCAATATCTCTTCATGCAATTAATCCTTTATAATAGTTTATGCACTATTTATCAAGCGTTGGTGTTTATGTTTGCACACCTTGCGGGTTGATATGCATCTGATGCATATGCTAAAGAGGACGCCCGGCAACGTTCTCTAGTGGGTACTTAATGCTGAAAGGTCAGGCGGTTCTAGTGTTAAAAAGCAAAGCTTTATGCATAGTGGACTATACCCTCATCCCGCTAAAATGGCATATTGACAATATCGACACAAAGCCTGATATAGAACCAAAAAGAGGGAATGTCTCTCCTTGAAGTCTAAAACAGACCACACTTATAAATCGATTGAATGACATTGAGCCTGACCTTCTGAACTAAAATAGACCTGAAGAGAAAGAGTTATCAATGGCACCAAACAGAACTTCTCCTGCACCATGTGACACCCTGTGTTAAAAGAGGGATGGAGGAATGGAGGAAGAGTGACTCACTTGAGAGAGAGAAACTGATGAGCCTTCTGTTGCCAAGACTCTGTGTGACCTCCTGGCTGACCACTGGCTTCAGCACCTGTGTGGAAAGAAACAGAGAGAAAGAGAGAAAAAGTGAGAAAAAGCAATGAGAGATAGACAGGAACAGGGAGGAAGGAAGCGACATACAGTAGGGAGTGAGTTACACGCTGTACTTCCCCTTTTCCTCCTCCTTATTTGTCCTCTCCTGTCTGAGGAGTGAGATCCAGTATTTCAGGGCCATTACAGTGGGCCTGGCTGAGAGCTGGGGGATCAATAGCCTTGCATTCATTAGGGCTCCATTGATCCGGTCTCCAGGAAGGAACGGGAAGAGCAGGGAGAGGCCCCCAGGGAGGGGCCTTCTCAGAACAGGGAAAACTGTAGCTGCATCAGCCCTCCCCTCCAGGGCTCTCTGATGGGGGAAATACCAACACCCAGAACCCATCAGCTGTCTCTGACATAGTGGAGAAAATTCTGTGTGTGTGTGTTTGTGTGTGTGTCAACACTGTATTTCCTACACTAGAGATTCAGAAATCGGTACTGTACCCTCAAAATCCTTTTGATATCTTGGTGGGAAGTGACTTTACCCACCATTTTCTAAATGTTTATTACAAAACAAAAGCCTTAAATGCCAGTACCAGAAACAATTGGCAAGCGAACAAAATAACCTTAAGAGCAGGTGTTGGGAGACAATGAAATGCAAATCCTTTGGTCCTGAACATAAAACAGAGGCCAACAAAAGCAAAGGTCTATTCACAGATTATAACCCAACACAGAGAGATTAACATAATCTGACTGCCAGATTAATCAAATTACAGTTGAACCATAGATTCACTCACAAAATGAATTGGCACTAGTTTCACAATAACAAAATATCCTGAATTAAAAGATGTCAAAGAAAACTGGTTGAATCAACGTTGTTTCCACGTCAATTCAACCCAGAAAATAAATATGATGACGTTGAATCAACATGGAAAACTGATTGGATTTGCAAAAAGCAATCAACGTAAAGGCATTTAATATTTTTTTCACTTTTAACCTAAATCCGATGACATGGTGACATTTGTTGTTGAATTCACGTTAGTTGACAACTCAACCAAATGTAATCAAAACTAAACGTTGAACTGACGTCTGAGCCCAATTGGAGGGTGAGACATAATTGACGAGGAGAGGTAGTAATCGATCGTCCTACTTTTTGCAAATAATGCATTTAGATTGAGGAGGGGACAAGTGGAGAAAACAAATACTTAGATAACTATCTGACCTGTAGGGGTTTTAATTTCTGCTCTTGAAAGATCCAATATTGTTTCTACCAAATGATGCATATATTTTCAGGAATGTCTCAATATGGACTGTATTCGTCAGGTGAGTAATTTTGTAAAAATGTTTAAGCACTCTGTCCCCACTATTTGACTTAGCAGGCAATGCCGTACTACATCTGCAGAGTGGATATTAATTAAATTAAAGGGCAAAAGCCATAAATAGACACCCAGCGGATCTGTCGGACAGCTCCCCCTTATCACTGTCCTTGTTCTATCATCTTCAGAGACAGAAGAGGAAGTGAGACATTCCACTCCCTCATTTTTTTCTGGTTCATATACAGTCAATTAACTAAGCAGACCAGACCCAGCTGCTAATGCATGGGTGCCTATGGGAGAGCCACCCTGTTAAGCAGACCGGAATTGACAATTTATTTCAATGGTAAACAGCCTGAGTGGGACATCTTCATTTATCCACCATCTTTGTCATCTTCCAGTTCAGAGAACACAACCTCTAATTGAATCCAATGATGGAGGAGTCATCACAATGAGAGAGAGAGAGATGCTAGACTAGAGTCATCACATACTGTACACAGACAGTGGGACAGAGAGTTTTGCTGACAAAAGGAGATTGTTTTGGGAAGAAGTGTGTCTATAAAAGCCATGGGGTGTGGTGGGGTGGGACCTAGCACACATGTGCATTAATATGTCCCTTTTCCACTGCAGGGTTTTCCACTGGTGCTTTGTCTTTCCACCCCTGAGGTGAACCTACTCTGACTTGAGGCCAGACTAGGGCCAGTGGGGTATTGATGGGAGTAACTGGTCAAGTCAGATTCAGAGAGGCACCGTCAGATTCAAAGGCAGAGGGAAAGAGAGTGAGAAGAGGAGAGGGGGGATTCTCCTCTGCAGTGCGGCTGCTCTGCTGACTGCTAAGGCTGGCGCCCCACTGAGTGAAAAGCTTACACAGCAGTCCTGTCAGCTCAACGCATGGCACAGCTTAGACTAGAGAGTCAGGACACAGTGAGGACGGAGACACATACATACATATACTTTATGCTGACATAGATACGCGTGTGCACTGCACGAACGCACACGCGCACACACACACACACACACATACACATACACACAGAGTCTTAGCTTCAAGACACATTTACACCTCAAAACGAGATCCATGACACAGAAGGAGCAGACAACCACACACACTCCCATAGCCGATCACACGACAGAGGGAGAACCAAGCACCTCTACCTGCCTCTCCTGAATGAAGAGTCACATACTACTGTACAGTAACTATTCAATGGAGGTAGATCTGAGCCAAACTCATTTCTGTAAATAACTTCATCTCCTTTCTAATGTAATAGAGGGCTTTGAGAGTGTTGAAAGAGTGGGAGCAGAGAGGGCCCAGTTCATTTCTCTCTCCATCTGGAGAAGCGAGGCAAAGAGAGTCACACAGACGGTGATGGGCAGATGACACTGATGATAAATAAAGCTCTACTTTCCCCCCCAATTCACTACATCAAATCCCCTCCCTGCAGATACAGATGCCCACAACAGCGACCCAATATGTCTGGGCCCTCCTGTGGGCTCTGGCATTTTACCAGTATGGGTACACTGATGGATGGGAAGCACTGGTTATAAGGTTTACATCGCAGCTCTGTGAACGTCAGCATACATTGTGTTGTTTAGTATTATGGCTGTGGGTTTCTCAGTCAAGACATTTGTAATCTAGCACATATTCTTGGAAGGAGAGTCTCTAGAGAGGAAACGCCAAGCCAGTAACACAGATAACACAGTGTGTGTGTGTGTGTGTGTGTGTGTGTGTGTGTGTGTGTGTGTGTGTGTGTGTGTGTGTGTGTGTGTGTGTGTGTGTGTGTGTCTGTGTGTCTGTGTGTATGTGTGTATGTGTGTCTGTGTGTCTGTGTGTATGTGTGTCTGTGTGTATGTGTGTGTGATCTGAGATGAAACACAAGAGACGATGGGGACAGTTCCACACTGCTTCTCTGATTTTACAGGCTCCTTATCTCACTACACAGCCACCTCTCCTACATCCTGAGGTTAGTGTGCAAGAGACAACACATTGCAGTTAAAGTGAACACTACTTTATACATTTTTGATACAGAAATACTATCATTTAACTACTAGATTGACACAAGCTACTTAGACGACGCCTACGCTGAATATAAATGTTTTAATACACTGAGCGACAACCATCTTCAAACTTCAAGTGTTGTGCCCTCAGGCAGAATAGAGCAACGCCACCAGGAGTTAACAGAACAGATACTGTCACACATAGGAAGAGAGTGGGGGGAGAGAGAGAGAGAGAGAGAGAGAGAGAGGGTGAGAAAGAGAAGGAGAGAAAGAGAGAGAGAGAGGGTGAGAAAGAGAGCGAGTGAAGGAGAGAAATAGAGAGAGAAAGTTAGCGGTAGAGGGTGAGAGTGAGAGGTAGAGAAAGAGAGAACAAGAAAATACAAGAAGAAGAGATAAATTAACTGGCCATTTATTACCCAGGCCAGCCAGGTGAGTAGAGTCCTCCTCCTCCTCCTCTCAGTGCATCTCGGAGACATCATCAGTCACGGCTGTTGGCTGTCTCTCCATGAATCACACTCCACACACACACACACACTTTGCCTCAACAGTCCACACATACACACAAACACAATTTTGCCTCATCGGTCCAAAGCGGCCGAGCATGTCCACTCCATCATCTATCTGCCTGACATGCTTCAGTACTGTAGTGAAGCACTGAAGCTAAGGGCCCCTTCCTCCGCCCATGTCCGTTTGATGTGCTGTGTCCTGTAGCTCAACCACCTCAGCCTTCTCTCTCCCTCTGACAAGGTGAGGTTATTTTAAACCAGGAATACAGTAGTCAGATCAGGTTTAGGGGTGATCAGCATTTCTGGTGGCCACGCCAGCACAATGGCAGGCAGCCGCGGTAACACTATAGCTAGCCTAGCTTAGGTCAAACACTGCACTACCAGCCAGGACCAACGTTCAATGTTGAATGAAGAAGTATGCAACGGCAGGTCTATGGGCTTATGTAATCAAAGCAGAAGGACAGGAGATGGTAGAAGCCAATGCGGTCGAAGTGACTCACACAATGACTGGCCAACACACACAACACAACACTGTGTAAAAAACACACAAACAGAGATACAGCTGAAGTCGGAAGTTTACATACACCTTAGCCAAATACATTTAAACTCAGTTTTTCACAATTCCTGACATTTAATCCTAGTAATAATTCCCTGTTTTAGGTCAGTTAGGATCACCACTTTATTTTAAGAATGTGAAATGTCAGAATAATAGTAGAGAGAATTATTTATTTCAGCTTTTATTTCTTTCATCACATTCCCAGTGGGTCAGAAGTTTACATACACTCAATTAGTATTTGGTAGCATTGCCTTTAAATTGTTTAACTTTGGTCAAACGTTTTGGGTAGCCTTCCACAAGCTTCCCACAATAACTTGGGTGAATTTTGGCCCATTCCTCCTGACAGAGCTGGTGTAACTGAGTCAGGTTCGTAGGCCTCCTTGCTCGCACACGGTTTTTCAGTTCTGCCCACAAATGTTCTATAGGATTGAGGTCAGGGCTTTGTGATGGCCACTCCAATACCTTGACTTTGTTGTCCTTAAGCCATTTTGCCACAACTTTGGAAGTATGCTTGGGGTCATTGTCCATTTGGAAGACCCATTTGCGACCAAGCTTTAACTTCCTGACTGATGTCTTGAGATGTTGCTTCAATATAACCACATAATTTTCCTTCCTCATGATGCCATCTATTTAGTGAAGTGCACCAGTCCCTCCTGCAGCAAAGCACCCCCACAGCATGATGCTGACACCCCTGTGCTTCACGGTTGGGATGGTGTTCTTCGGCTTGCAAGCTCCCCCTTTTTCCTCCAAACATAACGATGGTCATTATGGCCAAACAGTTCTATTTTTGTTTCATCAGACCAGAGGACATTTCTCCAAAAAGTACGATCTTTGTCCCCATGTGCAGTTGCAAACCGTAGTCTGGCTTTTTTATGGCGGTTTTGGAGCAGTGGCTTCTTCCTTGCTGAGCGGCCTTTCAGGTTATGTCGATATAGGACTCGTTTTACTGTGGATATAGATACTTTTGTACCTGTTTCCTCCAGCATCTTCACAAGGTCCTTTGCTGTTGTTCTGGGATTGATTTGCACTTTTCGCACCAATGTACGTTCATCTCTAGGAGACAGAAAGCATCTCCTTCCTGAGCGGAATGACAGCTGCGTGGTCCCATGGTGTTTATATTTGCGTACTATTGTTTGTACAGATGTACGTGGTACCTTCAGGAGTGTGGAAATTGCTCCCAAGGATGAACCAGACATGTGGAGGTCTACCATTTTTTTTCTGAGGTCTTGGCTAATTTCTTTTCATTTTCCCATGATGTCAAGCAAAGAGGCACTGAGTTTGAAGGTAGGCCTTGAAATCCATCCACAGGTACACCTCCAATTGACTCAAATTATGTCAATTAGCCTATCAGAATCTTCTAAAGCCATGACATCATTTTCTGGAATTTTCCAAGCTGTTTAAAGGCACAGTCAACTTAGTGTATGTAAACTTCTGACCCACTGGAATTGTGATAGTGAATTATAAGTGAAATAATCTGTCTGTAAACAATTGATGGAAAAATTACTTGTTTCATGCACAAAGTAGATGTCCTAACCGACTTGCCAAAACTATAGTTCGTTAACAAGAAATGTGTGGAGTGGTTGAAAAACGAGTTTTAATGACTTCAACCTAAGTGTATGTAAACTTCCGACTTCAACTGTATATTTCTTTACAGATTTGCCAGAAGCAGTGCACTTTATAGGGAATAGGGTGTGATTTTGGATTCGCCCCCATTGTCATCACAACATTAATAAATAGGGAGTGCCTTTGCACTCAAAGCCCATCTTCAACACACTTCAACAGGGCACAATGCTGTAAGTGGTAGTTAACTGTGTTCCACAAACTCTCCACAGCTACTCACCTTCATTCCCAATGAAGGATAAAAGGTGCCATGCAGTGGAAAGCTAATTAAGGTAACTCTCTCTCTGGCATTTAGGAAATGAGAAACTCCACCAGTAAGAGCCAGGTCAATCTGGAGCTGTCCATGATCATCTAATCCATAGACAGATGGTAGAAAGAGTTAAACTCTCAAAAGACTTCACAGTAAGACAGTCATTGCAATACTGTAGAATGACATAGAATCTATTCATTATGTATCCTATGAATTACGGGACCTCTATGGTCATTACACTATACAATTCCACTATGCATTCAATCGAAAAGTGGGTGGGGGCATCTCAGCCCAGCATACAAAAAAAGAGGGATGGATACAGCAAGGACAACCTTACATTATGAAGTTTTCTAACCAAAACAACAGAAGGAGCGGATGAAAGAGGCTGGCCGCCCACAGAGCTCTTGAACTTCCCATTCAGCTAAGGATAAGTGGATGAGAGATAGGGAGGTCTGCACGCAACCTCTCGTTCATTAAAGAAGACTTCTGCTCACTCTTTTCTCCATGTTCTTTCTAATCCCTCTGTTTCTGTGCAGTAATTCTCCTTTGTATGTTTTTGGATGCAGTCCAGCCCTCGATGAGGACATGACTACTATAGAGTCAACTACTATGTAAACCAACTGCCATTATAGAAATTCACTTGACTCCTATGTTGGGATGCTACATTGTTGGCATATGCTCTCACATACATTGATATCAGCAGCTACAGTATGGTCTGTATAGGTTTATCAAATGTCTCTTTTTTTGAAACGCCACAACATAAGTTGATCCTAGATCTGTGCTAGACCTGTGCCTATAGGTTACAAAATCTGTGGCTAAAGGTTACTAGATCTGTGCCTATAGGTTAACCTCTACCCGGAGCATTAGGGAGGAGGACAGAGGGGAGGGGTTAAGACGAAGGTGTGTTGTGGTGACACTCACAGGGGCAGATGCATTCTTCACCGTTACACTGTGTGTGGTGGCTCGCAGTGCTCCGCTCACACCATGGTAATACTTGAAGCAGATCTTAGTCTCCGCTGCAGGAGAGAGGGAAAGAAACAGAGAGAGAGAGAGAGAGAGAGAGAGAGAGAGAGAGAGAGAGAGAGAGAGAGAGAGAGAGAGAGAGAGAGAGAGAGAGAGAGAGAGAGAGAGAGAGAGAGAGAGAGAGAGAGAGAGAGAGAGAGAGAGAGAGAGAGAGAGAGAGAGAGATTTTAACTTTAAGTGCCCTTTTCTTGACACGTTTCAATGCATGGCAACCAATTGTACCATCAGACGACACTTTTTACTAAAATCGTTACATCCAGTGAGTGTGTCAAAATCAAGAGAGAGTGAGACATACTGAGATAGAGAGAAAGAGGGAGGGAGAATAAGGGATAACAAGACAGAGAGAAAAAGAGAGAAGGTGAGATTAAGGTCACGTCACAACAAAGTCGTTTTTTTCCTGCCCGTGACCCACTGGATTGGATGGAGGGATGGATTGGATGGAGGGAGGGATGGATAGTAGTGACTGAGACGATGGCAGGCTTCCTGACAGGATGATCCAACCCTAATCCCTTTGTTGACATCATCATCAGGTTGGTGGAGGAGGATGGCAGAGATGGAGCACTACAGTTCATCATTGTTGTGACAGACTAAAATCCACTGTATCCAATGAGGGAAGTCAATCACTTCAACATCATTGTATTATTTTAACAGATAATTTTCCTATCAATTGTACTGCTATCGTTGCGATACAGCCAGTGTAGGTTAAAGAGGCATCGGCTGACATAATAGGAGAATAAATCAATTTAGGATAGTGCATTCTTGTCTATCATGTGTGAGCGAGAGAAAGGGAGAGAGGGAGAGAGAGAGACAGAGAGAGATAGAGAGAGAGAGACAGAGCGAGAGAAACACGCTCTAGAGAACACACATTGTGATGGCAATGAGGTGGGTGGTGGGGGTGTTCACGAGTGGAGAGTCCCAGGTGAATTTGTGCTGCTAAATCAGTCTCCTTATGCAGTTACTACACGTGTTCTAAAAACAGAAAATCAGAGCTGAGCAAAAGAAATAGCAACCAGAAAAGGCCCACTTTCTGAACGCTCCACTTGACTTCCCCTGTGTGTGTGTGTGTGTGTGTGTGTGTGTCTCAGTCTGAGAACAGCTCACACCTGCTCCTCTGTCACCTAACTAATAGGGTACCATTTCACTCCGTAACACATCCCATTTGTATCCAAGGGAGGCTCTAACGAAAATTCACTATCTGCTTGTCACACAAAAATGGGCTCCCTTTATTTAAGCATTCCTAGCACAGTCATTGGGCTCTGCCACCACAGGGGAGTTTCAGGCTTTTCCACAGGGAGCGTGAGGATATCTCTCTCTAGGCTTGGGCTTTCTGCAGCCTCGGCAGTAGATAAGGCGGTTTGTTTGGACTGATCCCCAGTCCCAGCCACAGATCAGGCAGGCTGCCATGTGAGCAGCAGACATTAGTCCTGCTAGTTGTCATATCCCTGTCGGAGATGAATAGCAAGGGAGAGAGAAATCAATACATCCGTCCCGGCAGGCGGTGGCAGGTTGGAGAATGAGATGTGGACAGAAATTTGGATAATGACGGTGGGTTTTTGAGTCTGTCTCACTGTGATTTCTGCAGCCCTCGGAAACCTCAGTGCCTGCCTGTAGCCTGATGCACCATTTTAATTAGTATAAATAAAGAATCACCTCATGGAATAATTCTAACAGCTTGCGACATCCGAGCTCGTGAGGTAAATACTGACAGAGGGGGGTGAAATTAGCTATCAACTCTCCTAAGGATAAACAACATGCTCTACATGCAGGATATGCTACAATGCTGAACTTCAAATCTCCTACGTAGTGATAAAACAACAGGAACAGTCTCACAATATTTGCTACCAGTTGACCTGTCGACATTTAAAAGTGTGATTTTAAAGGAGGTAGGTTTACTTACAATCTGCAAAGTAGGAGCAGGTATCAATCTTCCACACTATCTGGCCCTTGTGGGAGCCGTTCACTCCTCGGTTCTTATAGTCCAGAAAGTTCTCAGACAGGACCTCATCTAAAAGAACAGGAACATCATACACAATGTTACAGTATATATTATAGCTTCTATATTATTTTACATGCTCACTGTAATCAAAGCTTTCTGTGAACTTGACAAATGTAATTTGGGAAAAGCTATAAACACCCCACTGGGCACACACTGGTTGAATCAACGTTGTTTCCACATCATTTCAATGAAATTACATTGAACTAACGCGTGGAATAGACGTTGAATTGACTTCTGTGCCCAGTGGGATTAGTCATCATGGGCAAAGTTTGGACGATCATTCTGATGTTTGGCTGAGAGTGATATTGTCATATGAAATGTTTTATTTGTCAATCAAATTGTATTTGTCACATGTGCCCAATACAACTGGTGTAGGCTTGACTCATGCCATTGACTCATCAGAAGCTCCACCCACCTATGAGGTACATGCCGATCCAGTCTCCGGCATCCACCTCCTCCTTGATGTCCCAGCAGATGAGCATGTCCTGGGACTGGCCGATGGCGTAGTGGGAGGTGCTGACGGTCAGCGTGGAGCGGCTGTCTGAGGTGACCAGGTCAGCGTCGCTGGTGGAGCGGGGATGCAGGGCCAGGGCGGTGGCGTGGTCATGCCGCGGCCCACCGTTGGGGTACTGCTCGGGGCTGTAGCTGTAACGTGCCCCAGCATCCTTGCAGCGCCGCCGACTCTGGGCACATCGCGACGGCGACGCCATGGCGGCCAGGCCCAGGAACCTGTTCTGGTACAAGTTCTGGAGGGAGGTACAGCACACACACCATGTACTACTGGGTAATGTAACTACAGGAAGATGTGTTGGATGATTCATGTGTGAGATAATACAGCTACCCTGTCTGATGTAAATCCAGCAACTTTAAATCATGAAGTAAATTAGGGACATTGTTGCTGGTGTACTTAGATTACATTCTGACTGGGGTCTGTTGAGATTGTAGGGCACAATGGGCACTCTACCCATTGCCAATCTACTTAGACATCGAAGCTCTTTCGCGTGGCATTAAAATACTGATAAGAGCAAATGTAAAAATAAGTGAACGCTCCTCGGTCATTCAGAGGATTCAGAGCCATTCCACCCAGTGGCAGCAGCAGCCATTTGGCACTCTGTTCCACATCACCATAAACATGGAGGTTGTTAACTGTTAGCAGCAGGACAATCACAGTAATTCATAGGAGCTGGCAGAAACATTTGGGCAAACACACACATTCGTAATGGACGCTAACGATGTGTGGGAAGAGTGTGGGGGAATGGGTTCCACTGATGGAAATGTTAATCTGATGGTAGAGCTGTGAGGTGCGATCTGGGTCTTGTTCAGTAGGGAGTGAACATTTTGCATTTTTTTTAAACTGGGAGGTGTTAGTAAAACTTGTCCAATAAGAACACTGATTTTCGGTTACTGTTGCGAAATGTTTTTTGTGCAGTGTGCCCCACTGAACACTGCCCTGGTGTTGTAGGTTGTTAGGGGTTGGTGGACACATTAGTAAGTGAATGATATGTCATCCAGCCCACCAAGGTCATGGTGGGGAGGTGTACACACTGTATACATTCCATTCTAATGAGCAACCATTACGGGTGCCTTCTTCTGCTGAAGGTTGTGACTGATTACATGATGAATATTGATCATATACAGTCATATGCAATTTCACTTTTAATAACCACTGCTATGACCTCTGAAGTGGAACACAAGACCCTAAAATAATGACCTTGGTTTGGTAATGTTTAGTTTAAATGGGTATTTTCCACATTGGATGTGGGTTTGGTGTAGGCCTACAATTGGAAGGAGATAGGGAAAACTATCTAATCCAGTCTGGTGTGTCTTCACATTGTCCAAGACAGCATCCTCCTAAGGAAGCGTTCACATCCTTGCACAATGAGGGCGATGATGAACTAGGCTACGTTTGCTTGTGTGTGTTTTGATCACACAAACCCCACACAATCCCCAGAGATCTTTATCTTTTACACATAGAACACCAATATAGGTATCTGGCCTAAGGGCACCCACAGACACAATCCTCACAGTAAACAGCCTGGAGTGAACAATCCACGGTGTAGCCTACATGCAGGGCCAAAATAAAAAGTCCTATCTGTGTGTTGGAAAGCAACCCTCCCACAGTAGAAGAGGTATAGACAGACAGCTCTGCCTCTAGAGACACCTGGTAATCTAACTCCCCCTACGAAAGAACACCCTAACTTCTCAGTGAGATTACCATCACCTTATTCAGCTTTAGGCTGGTTTACTCCAACACATCTTTAGTGAAAAGGCCTGATCCTTGCTAATATTGAAAGGCGTACCTGTTTCTCTAGTTTTTGTTCATTATAGAGTCATTCAGAATCCAAGCAATGTGTATGGCCAGTTAGAGCCAACTGTAGGCCAGTTAGTCTATTTAATAGTGATATCAAAACATCACTGCACATCTCGTACTGTATGCTGTCATTCTTACATTTATTGGGGGGTTGTCTGTAGGTTAGTTAGTTGGTTTAGGTCATTGTCAATCTATTTCAATGGATTGGAGTTGAGCACCTTTACCATCTAAGCACACACAGGGGTAAGGGCTAGACCCCAAGCAGAGGCATCATGGTGACCGTGACTGGGCATTGGACACTGGACCTGGGTACTTTAGTTGTAACACCATATGAGACACAGCTAGAAACACAAACACATTAAGTGAAGACACCACAGATGGACCACGATGCTGTTATGGAGCGCAGCGTGATAGGTGTGATGGCTGATGGGTAATGGTGACGGCACAGAGCGAGGAGGACACTGACCTTAACACTACACAGGTTCAGCAGCATTATGTGTCGTCAACTCAAAGCACATCAAATCCTGAGGAAAAGGTAATGGGATTATTTAGCATGGAAAGCAACACAGTGCAATCACAGTTTATATGATTGACTATATGATTGATTACATGATTATATGGTATTTTGTGTAGCATATCCCTAAATAACTAAGATAACTAAACTGTCTGTTTTTCTATCACTGTAGGGTTACATAGTTCATGGTAGCTGTGAACTGGTGTGTATGGATGCCACTGCTCTTTCAAAACGTAAACATACAGTAAGTAGCCATTTATAACTGGATTATACAAATCAGATGTCTGAAAACGTGAACACTAATATACTGTATGACAGAGTCAATTATGGGGGAAAAAATCTATACAATATCGGGATATTATTTTTGACGATATAGGCTATCGTATCGTTTTAACAATATTGCAATATTATTTTTGCGCTAGTTGGCAGAACCTGCACCAGAACTCCAGTATTTCTTCTTCATAGCTTGTTCTCCATCTTCTTTTTAAATAGGGGGCCAATTTACTTTAAGCACTTTTATTTCCATGACTGATCAAAACTCATTCTCATAGCTCTCTCTTGTCCCTCTGCAGCAGACATATGGTGAGCAATACAGCATGTTTGGAACATCGAATCACAATAAAATCACAGTATTGATATATAGAATTGTGAGAATCGCAATACATGTCGTATCGCCACCTAAGTATCGTGATAATATCATATCATGAGGTCCCTGGCAATTCCCAGCCCTATCATAAATGTGTAAATACTGGAAACAGCATAAACTGGTGATGCTAGTGGCATGAGAAAGTGAGCAGTAGCTCAGGAGTTTTCATACTTCATCTTCATCAGACAAAATATGAATCATTGAGACACAGAGCATTATGACAGAGGCAGACAAACACACACAGATTAGATCAAGGACATACTGACCATGTTAAAACAGACAGACAGAAAAAGATAGGAAGAACCAGAGACAGAAGCAGAGACGTAGACTCAGATATAAAGAAACAAAGAAACAGGACAACAAGAGCGTAGATCCTTTGCGTACAGTTTAGAATCTATACATACGGCAGCAAATACATTGCTTCAAGTACATTGAAGAACAGACCACCCCATATGCATTTGCTGATGACCACATGACAGAGAAGTAAAAACTAATCCTGCAAAAGAAAGTTAGACAAAACAAGCCGGGCTGTCGTTCTCTTAGTATCTCTTCCTTCTATCTCTCTGTAATTATCTTTCTCTCTGCCTCTTCCTACAGCGCTTAAGTGATTTAAACAGCGTATGAGATGCACGGCTCATCGGGTTTCAAATGTTATTCGTGCTAAGTGGGAGCTAAGCACATTTCTATTCTCTTCTGGAGGAGTCAGTGCGCTCTCATCAGCATTGATCGTTCAGTAACAAGGCTAATGGAGTCGGACAACAGCCGAGAGAGAGAGGTAGAGAGAAATCCTTCCACCGTGGCTAGTGTGGGACTACTGGAGGCGAATTCCCCTGATCTTCAGGAAACCACCTGATAGGCAGACAGAAACACTTCACTTACTCATAGCCTACATACTGCATAAAACATGATATTCTAGCTTCACCTACACATAAATCAAATACAAAAATCTCATTTTATTTGTCACATGCTTCGTAAACAACAGGTGTAGACTAACAGTGAAATGCTTAATTACAGTCCCTTCCCAACAATGCAGAGAGAAAAATAGAACAATTATAACACAAGGAATAAATACACAATATGTAACAATAACTTGGCTATATACACGGAGTAACAGTACCGAGTCAATGTGCAGAGGTACGAGATAATTGAGGTAGATATGTAAACATAGGTAGGGGTAAAGTGACTAGGCAACAGGATAGATAATAAACAGTAGCAGCAGCGTATGTGATGAGTCAAAAGTGTTAGTGCAAAAGTGTTCAATGCAGATAGTCCGGCTAGCTATTTAGCAGTCTTATGGCTTGGGGGTAGAAGCTGTTCAGGGTCCTGTTGGTTCCATCGGTAATGCTTGCCGTGCGGTAGCAGAGAAAACAGTCTATGACTCGGGTGGCTGGAGTCTTCGGTTAAGAGCGTTGGGCCAGTAACCGAAAGGTTGCTGGTTCAAATCCCTGAGCCGACTAGATGAAAAACTGTCCATGTGTCCTTGAGCAAGGCACTTTACCTTAATTGCTCCTGGAAGTCATTCTGTATAAGAGCATCTACTAAATGTAAAAAACGCAAAATAAAAAGCTATAGGGTCTTGTCTTAGGATGTATACAGATAATGAGTGTGTAGAGGATTTTCTGTATAGTGCAACAGTGCAGCAAGAACGTGATAGGCTGTAACAGGGCAAGAGCTCACAGTTGAATTGTACTGTTGAAGGAGACACAGATCGCATGAGTGCACCAGGGAACAGGGTTCCCCACTCACAGGCTGACACTTTAGGCAGGAATCCAATGAGACACTGCTGGTTGAATCTCAATAGTATTTCCCCTCTCCTTGACTCTTTCGCAAAATTGTCATAGGGAAGCGAGGAGAGCAATGGAGGTTCCTCTCCTCAGATGTTCTCCTCTAACGCTTTCCTCGCTCCCTGTGACAATTTTGAGGAGGTGGAGAGAGGGAAGGAAGAGAGGACTGCTGAAGAGGATTAGAGGAAGGACTTCACCCACTGCCTCCCTCCTTTGAGACAACACACAGAATCACAACAGTAGGGCCATACTTTAACATTCACACCCAGTATTGTGTGAGTATTAATCCCACTCTGACAATTCATTGGAGGCGGTTAATGCTAAACTCCATTACGGATTACACAACACACTGCCATGCAGTGTCATCATGGGAGATCCATGCACACAGTGTTATTCCCATGCCGTGTCAGGTCTAAAGCCCTATGGACCTCATTAGATAGATAACATACCCAGCAGCGCGCTGTGTCTCGGTGGGTTTAACAGGGTACCACATCTCCAGGGGGAAGACATGGCATTCATTTCTACCAGGGCTGCTTCCTGCCTGACACTGGCATAATTAGCCCATATAATTACATTTAAGAAAGAGGAATTTGAATTCCATTCACATACAGAAGGAATGACTGTTGTTTTATGGGGCTGACACTTACTCTTTATCTATCTCTTCCTCAACATCTCAGTTAGCCTCATGGTTAATTGCCCCTGATTTATCCACAAAGACAATGATAGTCTTCCCACGCTCTTCTTCAAATGTTAATTGATCTAAATGGGAAGCTACTGTAAGAGGCTTTGTTCTTATTCCTGCTCAGCCATGAAAGTATGTTCTAGAACAGGGATGGGCAACTTTGACGGGGGTGTGGCTCGTTGGTTTCTTTGTTTTGATTAAAATAAAACGCTATCTTCATCTCTCATGTATTTGCATACATATACAGTACAAGGCCGTATATGTGGATTTATGGACATGAAGCATGTCAATATTTTATTGGACACCAGATATTGAATACCAATATCTGTTGGAGAAGGCATGCAACACTATCAGACCAGGGAAACAGATAAAATCTACTATTTCTGCTCTACCTCTTTTCACATAAGCGACAACTGGACATTTTCCTACGATAGCCATTTTTGTATGGTATCAATTGCTAGACGGTTTTAACGCACAATCCCAACCTGTATTAAATGCTACTGAGAAGTGACTCTCTCTATGCATACCAGGTTGGCTGTTCACATTCACCATCCTCCTAACACTGTGATGAATCAAGGCAGCTCTACAAGGTGCTGCTGTCTTCCTGGCATGGTGTTAATAATCCCCAAGATGGCTGCCCCATGCAGAGACTCTTCCTCATTGAGGTAGGTACTGTAGGTCTGTGTGCTTTCATTGACTCATTGTCAAGGGTTTATGTCATTCTACCCTCACAGCAAAACGCTGACCGTGTTAGATTGTGCTATAGCCTATATTTTCAAATAAAGAGCTGACGAAGTCTCGTGAAAATGGTTTCACTCTAACCAACTTCCCTCTGACGTCAATCCAACATAATCCCATCTGCATGAAATACATATGTTCTCATTTGAAGTGAAAAGAGTTTCCCCTGAGGTAATAAAGGATGGCATACCTTAGGTTGACTGTGACAGTTCTTCCTCAGTCATTTTCTGTGTTAAACATATTGCAGGCCCAGTGGGCAGTGGACCAAAAACAAAGGTTCCTCGTCAGAATAGGCTTTTCAAGTATATACATTTACATTTACGTCATTTAGCAGACGCTCTTATCCAGAGCGACTTACAAATAGGTGCATTCACCTTATAGCCAGTGGGATAACCACTTTACAATGTTGTTGTTGTTGTTGTTGTTTTTTTTTTGGGGGGTTGGGGTAAGGGGGGGGTAGAAGGATTACTTTATCCTATCCCAGGTATTCCTTAAAGAGGTGGGGTTTCAAATGTCTCCGGAAGGTGGTGAGTGACTCCGCTGTCCTGGCGTCGTGAGGGAGCTTGTTCCACCATTGGGGTGCCAGAGCAGCGAACAGTTTTGACTGAAGCGTAGCATTAAAACGTGTTTCTATATGGGTCAGCTTTTGTCTAAGAGAGTATTTTATATTTTGCCTCTGGCTTGTTCTATGTTTCAACATCGTACACAAACAAGCAGATGTATTTTTATCTACATGGTATTTACATCTCAGACTGATGACCAAACAACAACTGGATATTGCCTGTACACAGGCCCCATTGATTTACAGATGTCGGATTTGGAGAAACAATTATACAATTGGGCAGCAGATCAATGCCTCTAAATCATTGTACTAGCTAGAAAGAGTATGTTTTGTGACTTTAACAGAAATCCCTCGTTGTTATTGGATAACCCTAAGATTATGGCCAGATTTCCAATGAAGTAGAGTCCGTTCTTTGGTTCTATATAGACAGAATTCAATCAGCAACCTATGCACCAATAAGACTGTTCTGAAACATTCATAAAGACTAAAATCCATCCAAATGTGTTGGTCCCAGGCCAGGCCTGTTTCTAACTAAACCAATAAGATTCAAAATCAGGGTACAAGCTAGCGGAGGACAGGTCCTGGGGGTGATTATTAGAAGTACTGTCTTTTCCTCAGAGCCACCTTCACACATTTACTGACAGCAGCCTTCTCCACACTATCAACCTCGAAACCTCATTTAGAAACCAAAGCCACTGCACCACTTATTAGCTCATCATGTGGTATATGTATTGCCCTCAGAACAGCCTCAATTCGTCGGGGCATGGACTCTACAAGGTGTCGAAAGCGTTCCACAGGGATGCTGGCCCATGTTGACTCCAATGCTTCCCACAGTTGCGCCAAGTTGGCTGGCTGTCCTTTGGGTGGTGGACCATTCTTGATACACATGGGAAACTGTTAAGTATGAAAAACCCAGCAGCGTTGCAGTTCTTGACACAAACCGGTGCGCCTGGCCCCTACTACCATACCCCGTTCAAGGGCACTTACATTTTTGTCTTGCCCATTCACAATCCATGTCTCAATTGTCTCAAGACTTAAAAATCCTTCTTTAACCTGTCTCCTCCCCTTCATCTACACTGATTGAAGTGGATTTAACAAGTGACATCAATAAGGGATCATAGCTTTCACCTAGATTGAACTGGTCAGTCTATGTAATGGAAAGAGCAGGTGTCCTTAATGTTTTGTAAACTCAGTGTATGCCTGTATGATTTGTCTCATATTAGAAGGGTAATCCAATTCAATACCAATCTTAACTCTCTTCATGTGAGATGAATATGTGTTCATCTGTAATGTGCATCAGTGTTGATGTGTAATACTGGACTGAGGTTGACTCAGGCTCCCTATGGTATGACGTTATGAAAAGACACTTACGGAAATTGAGGCAATAGTATTACTGCATAGCATTGGTCACCAACCTTTTCTGAGTCAAGATCACTTTCTGAGTCAAAATGCAGCTGATATCTACCTCTCAGATTTGTTTTGAACATGACTTAAAAAACTTAAGCCTATGCAACATTAACCTATTAAAAATAGTTATGTAGAAATGAGGTTTGTGCAGTAGGCTATAGGCCCAATACATTATCACTGCATATTGGCTTTGCTTTAATTGCCCTGCCAATGCATTGTTGTTCGGACCATTTTTTAAAATTATATTTCAAATTTTGAGGTAGGCTATATGATCACACTGGTAATAGATCAGTTGTATTACTTGTGAGGCACAGCTGAGTGACAATACATTTAAATAATTTGCTTTTTATTTTTATTTTACTGGGCTGATGGTGCCTGCATCTGATGGTCAGTCCCAGCGGAGGGAGAGAGCAGTAGACTGAGGGTCCGCCTCTCAACATCCCTCTGCTCTCCCTTTGCTCCACTGACACTGACCAAAAAGGGACACCGTCTTCCAGCTGATGGCGAAACTCGAGTCGCACCGCATGCACAAATTCATGTTGTTACTCCTATGAACAGAGAAAGTGAAATATTCCTTGGTATTAAAAAAGATCCAAGCCACTAATAATAACGCAAGCCTCTATTGATACACTTTCCTACTCATTTATTATAGCTGCAGAGCTGGTTGTAACGCGAGTGGAAGTAGGAAGAACGCACATTTTATGGCTTATAAAAGTGTTGAATACAAAGTGTTGACAGTGCTGAGTAAGAACTTAAACATGAACTCACTCATAAAAAGAGCAGCTCTTTGCTGTATTAGTTGACAGTCTCTCTCTAGTCATGGTTTTAAAAGTTTTGAAATGTCACAGTATCCACTTTGCTGTAGCTTTCTTTAAAGCCTGCTACGTTACTGCAGACACGGTAATCTGAGCCATCCGATTGGCCAGCGGTAAGCCTATAGTGCACTTGATTTGCTCTCCGGGCCCGCAAGGGAAGGCAGAGTTTGTACCTTTAGACACATGAAATGTTTCAAAATCGGATGCTTTACATACCTGGCGCGCAGGGCAGCTGAATCGAATGCATCTATCACTTTTACAGAAATATTTGGCGATCGACTAGAAATGCCTTGGAGATCGACCAGTTGGTGACCACTGCTGTATAGTGTAGTGTCAACTCAGCACATGAAGAGAAGAGCCAGGGTAAAAAAACAAGTTTTGTTTTACACTGCTAATAATGTACTGTAACTGTAAGGTTTCTTGCTATTTTTTTAGCTTGGCAATTACTTTTGTTTGAGAGGGGCAACACCTAGGTCCTAGGTTGTGGTATGCTACAAGAATCAGTGAACATCTATGTACACTTGAGATTACTGATGAAACTAAAGCAGGAAGCACAAGTGACTCGGTCAATAAAGAAGTGGTCAGATTACGCAGATTCTAAACGACAGGACTGTTTTGCTAGCACAGACTGGAATATGTTCCGGGATAATAGAACCACGTATCCATCATTAAGTAATACCTGATGACATAGGGCACTTCAAACAAGACCAAGCCCTAGTCGCCTGTCAAGGGAGCTTCACAGGTAGGCTAAACCTCTAAAATGAGTTCCATTTCTGTGTGTCTGTTCGCATCACACTCAACCTGCTCTAGTCTATGAGCCAGGTCAGTTACAGCTGAGTCATCAGTAGCCACATTAAAACCAGTTCAGCTGCTATCTCTTGGCAGGTCACCCTTCATCAGTGTCAAGATGCATCTAGTCCAGTCAGTGGAGTGAAGGAGGGAGGCTGGCGTTGGCGTGACACTGACAGTCACGTTTGACTGGTTCGGGTCAATGGGAAGGGAAGGGAAGGGACACTGGGAGAGTGGCACATCCCTACTGGGTCAGACACTGTCAGGTCACTTACACTGGGCTGTTCAGTCTGTGTATCCTAGTAAGCCAGAGAGCAAACTACCTTCCAGTGTGTTGTTGTCTAGTATTTACTGTCTCTCTGTCTGTGAAAAGGAAGATGGAATCGAAGACAACACAGAAATGAGACATTTAGGGTTCCATCGGCTATTGGCAAATGTATAACTCATGGGAGCTTAACTTACTGAAAAGTGAACAGCGACACTTTCATTGGCTAGAGCTACTGTATATACTTTAGACTGCTTCATCAAATATTGACAACTTTGATGAGTTTGGGATAAGGTTGTAACATGGTTACTGCAAGAACAAGAACAAAAGTAAACAACATCTGCAGAGCAGCCTAAGTATGTGTACCGCTTCTAAATAGCCAATATAGCAACTGGGCACTTCTGTCTCAATCCCATTTTCAGTAGCCTACATGGAATTAATAATACACTATTTTAGAGCAAGTTAGTAAATGTTCCATCAAATTATATTTACCTTGAGTATTGCCACGAAAGAAAGATCACAACTAGGCCTACATATGTCAATAGAACTATGTAAATTACTCGGTTTGATTATTTCGTGTAGGCATATTATCCCCATTTGGTACAGTGGACAATAAACATGTTGTTGTTTGTCAACAAACTATACCTGTGAGTGTGGCCCAGTTAACGTGAATGACTGGGGTCTTTTTCAACGAGAGGATTATGAGGGGAGTCCCACACAAAGGAATAGGGGACTGCCTCGCGTGCTGCCAGAATAACACTCCGGCGGATGCTGTGACATCGAATGAGAAAGTGACATTGAATAAATCCAGATATGCACTGTTTTTGTCACACTGTCAGTAGACTGCTGCAACACATATTCTATCAGTATTATGAGCGAAGTACATCCCCATAAATTCGCCTGCTATGCAATGTATCCAGTTAGAGCGATCCATCAACAAAAGAGCGACAACGCAACATACCTGGGATAAAATAACTTGTCGGTGAATCATACTCCAATTGCAAGCAATAAATCCAAACGTGACTATCAAATCGAGCAGTGGATTTCATAGAAATCCATGTTTAAAACGTAGAAATTGAAGCCCAAACGTCCCGGCTGATGTCGACGCATGAGTAGAGCATATTCCCATCCGATAGCTAGTCTCTGGGTACCAAGCGGCAGGACCAATCACAAGCTGTCTCCTCACATGCGCTACTTTCCCTCCGCCTCGCTGCTGCCCCCACCACATCCACTTTACTACAGGACCAAACCGAAAGTGTCAGATGAGCTGATGCCATGCACAAATGTCGGGGATATTCGGAGGAAATGCCTGCTAAATCGAGCCACCAGCCTTTCTGAACCATCACAGGTAATGCAATAATATTCCCTGGTAAGGTTGGCAACATACTTTGAAATGGAACACAAAATGCAGGTTGAATTACTGTAGGCCTACATCAAATGCCTATAATATCACATCAGCTACCATAAATGCAGGGTTCAGATTCCACGTGAGTGTCATCATATTGATCCTGGATGACTACCTTTTCCATGCATTAGATGTAACTTATGTGTAGGGTACATTTAACTGGATAATACAGATTTGTTGTCTGCATATAGGCTAGTAAACAGTAGCTAATACAATGACTCCTAAAATGAGGAAATACTATAGCCATACTCATAACATTACAAGGGATGGACTATTTACAACACATGACATGGTGTTAGAATTTTTGTAATATATATTATACTGAACAAAAATATAAATGCAACATGCAACAATTTTAAAGATTTTACTGAGTTACAGTTCATATAAGGAAATCAGTCAATTTAAATACATTCATTAGGCCCTAATCTATGGATTTCACATGACTGGGCAGAGGCGCAGCCATGGGTGGGCCTGGGAGGGCATAGGCCCACCCACTGGGAAGCCAGGCCCAGCCAATCAGAATGAGTTTTTCCTCACAGACAGAAATACTCAGTTTCATCAGCTGTCCGGGTTGCTTGTCTCAGACGATCCCGCAGATTAAGAAGCCAGATGTGGAGGTCCAGGGCTGCTGTGGTTACACGTGGTCAGAGGTTGTGAGGCTGGTTGGACGTACTGCCAAATTCTCTGAAACGACGTTGAAGGCAGCTTATGGTAAAGAATGGAACATTCAGTTCTCTGGCAACAGCTCTGGTGGACATTCCTGCAGTCAACATGCCAATTGCATGCTCCCTCAAAAATTTAGACATCTGTGGCATTGTGTTGTGTGACATAACTGCACATTTTAGAGTAGGCTTTTATTTTCCCTAGCACAAGGTGCAACTGTATAATGTTCATGCTGTTTAATCAGCTTCTTGATATGCCACACCTGTCAGATGGATGGATTATCTTGGCAAAGAAGAAATGCTCACTAACAGGGTTGTAAACAAATTTGTGCACAACATTTGAGAAAATACGCTTTTTGTGCGTATGGAATATTTCTGGGATCTTCTATTTCAGCTCATGAAACATGGGACCAACATTTTACATGTTGTGTTTATATTTTTATTCAGTATATACAGTTGAAGTCGGAAGTTTACATACACTTAGGTTGGAGTCATTAAAACTAATTTTTCAACCACTCCACATATTTCTTGTTAACAAACTATAGTTTTGGCACAAGTGCATGACACAAGTAATTTTTCCAACAATTGTTTACAGACAGATTATTTCACTTATAATTCACTGTATCACAATTCCAGTGAGTCAGAAGTTGACTGTGCCTTTAAACAGTTTGGAAAATTCCAGAAAATGATGTCATGGCTTTAGAAGCTTCTGATAGGCTAATTGACATCATTTGAGTCAATTGGAGGTGTACTTGTGGATGTATTTCAAGGCCTACCTTCAAACTCAGTGCCTCTTTGCTTGACATCATGGGAAAATCAAAAGAAATCAGCCAAGACCTCAGAAAAAAAATTGTAGACCTCCACAAGTCTGGTTCATCCAAGTCTGGTTCATCTGTCTCCTAGAGATGAACGTACTTTAGTGCGAAAAGTGCAAATCAATCCCAGAACAACAGCAAAGGACCTTGTGAAGACGCTGGAGGAAACAGGTACAAAATGATCTATATCCACAGTAAAACAAGTCCTATATCGACATAACCTGAAAGGCCGCTCAGCAAGGAAGAAGCCACTGCTCCAAAACCGCCATAAAGCCAGACTACGGTTTGCAACTGCACATGGGGACAAAGATCGTACTTTTTGGAGAAATGTCCTCTGGTCTGATGAAACGAAAATAGAACTGTTTGGCCATAATGACCATCGTTATGTTTGGAGGAAAAAGGGGATGCTTGCAAGCCGAAGAACACCATCCCAAACGTGAAGCACGGGGGTGGCAGCATCATGCTGTGTGGGTGCTTTGCTGCAGGAGGGACTGGTGCACTTCACTAGATAGATGGCATCATGAGGAAGGAAAATTATGTGGATATATTGAAGCAACATCTCAAGACATCAGTCAGGAAGTTAAAGCTTGGTCGCAAATGGGTCTTCCAAATGGACAATGACCCCAAGCATACTTCCAAAGTTGTGGCAAAATGGCTTAAGGACATCAAAGTCAAGGTATTGGAGTGGCCATCACAACTGAAGAAATCAAAGCTGAAATAATTCATTCGTTTGATCTCTGTAATTGCAAACAAAGGTTTCTGTACCAAATATTAAGTTCTGCTTTTTTGATGTATCAAATACTTATGTCATGCAATAAAATGCAAATTAATTACTTAAAAATCATACAATGTGATTTTCTGGATTTTACAGACCTCTACATGCTTTGTAAGTAGGAAAACCTGCAAAATCGGCAGTGTATCAAATACTTGTTCTCCCCACTGTAGTTGTACTCTCACACAGATGCTGGTGGCATAAGCTAGCGGAGCTAGTTTGAAGCTTAGTCAAAGGGATCAAGCTGGTGGCATTGGATACTGGCGTTAGGTCGTACTTTAGGCTCGTAAGCATTAGCGTTGTGTTGATGGAGACAGTGGCACTGTATTGCAAGAGACATACAGTAGATGGAACCCACACATACTGTAGGTAGTTACATGGCTCCCAGTTCGGTTCTCCCCTCGCTAAGTAAACTTAACTCTGTCCATATATATATATATGTTTTTTACCTTTATTTAACTAGGCAAGTCAGTTAAGAACAAATTCTTATTTACAATGACGGCCAAACCCGGAAGACGCTGGGCCAATTGTGCGCCGCCCTATGGGACTCCCAATCACGGCCGGTTGTGATACAGCCTGGAATCGAACCAGGGGGTCTGTAGTGACGCGTCGAGCACCTAGATGCAGTGCCTTAGACCACTGCGCCACTCGGGAGCCCGACATTATTGACACTTTACAAAGATGAGCAATAATTACTGTATAAAATAAATGATACAAATACTGAGCTATATTGTATGCAAAAAAAAGGGAAATTACACTGCTCAAAAAAATAAAGGGAACACTTAAACAACACAATGTAACTCCAAGTCAATCACACTTCTGTGAAATCAAACTGTCCACTTAGGAAGCAACACTGATTGACAATACATTTCACATGCTGTTGTGCAAATGGAATAGACAACAGGTGGAAATTATAGGCAATTAGCAAGACACCCCCAATAAAGGACTGGTTTTGCAGGTGGTGACCACAGACCACTTCTCAGTTCCTATGCTTCCTGGCTGATGTTTTGGTCACTTTTGAATGCTGGCGGTGCTTTCACTCTAGTGGTAGCATGAGACGGAGTCTACAACCCACACAAGTGGCTCAGGTAGTGCAGCTCATCCAGGATGGCACATCAATGCGAGCTGTGGCAAGAAGGTTTGCTGTGTCTGTCAGCGTAGTGTCCAGAGCATGGAGGCGCTACCAGGAGACAGGCCAGTACATCAGGAGACGTGGAGGAGGCCGTAGGAGGGCAACAACCCAGCAGCAGGACTGCTACCTCCGCCTTTGTGCAAGGAGGAGCAGGAGGAGCACTGCCAGAGCCCTGCAAAATGACCTCCAGCAGGCCACAAATGTGTATGTGTCTGCTCAAACGGTCAGAAACGGACTCCATGAGGGTGGTATGAGGGCCCGACGTCCACAGGTGGGGGTTGTGCTTACAGCCCAACACCGTGCAGGACGTTTGGCATTTGCCAGAGAACACCAAGATTGGCAAATTCGCCACTGGCGCCCTGTGCTCTTCACAGATGAAAGCAGGTTCACACTGAGCACATGTGACAGACGTGACAGAGTCTGGAGATGCCGTGGAGAACGTTCTGCTGCCTGCAACATCCTCCAGCATGACCGGTTTGGCGGTGGGTCAGTCATGGTGTGGGGTGACATTTCTTTGGGGGGCCGCACAGCCCTCCATGTGCTCGCCAGAGGTAGCTTGACTGCCATTAGGTACCGAGATGAGATCCTCAGACCCCTTGTGAGACCATATGCTGGTGCGGTTGGCCCTGGGTTCCTCCTAATGCAAGACAATGCTAGACCTCATGTGGCTGGAGTGTGTCAGCAGTTCCTGCAAGAGGAAGGCATTGATGCTATGGATTGGCCCGCCCGTTCCCCAGACCTGAATCCAATTGAGAACATCTGGGACATCATGTCTCGCTCCATCCACCAACGCCACGTTGCACCACAGACTGTCCAGGAGTTGGCGGATGCTTTAGTCCAGGTCTGGGAGGAGATCCCTCAGGAGACCATCCTCCACCTCATCAGGAGCATGCCCAGGCGCTGTAGGGAGGTCATACAGGCACGTGGAGGCCACACACACTACTGAGCCTCATTTTGACTTGTTTTAAGGACATTACATCAAAGTTGGATCAGCCTGTAGTGTGGTTTTCCACTTTTAATTTTGAGGGTGACTCCAAATCCAGACCTCCATGGGTTGATACATTTGATTTCCATTGATAATTTTTGTGTGATTTTGTTGTCAGCACATTCAACTATGTAAAGAAAAAAGTATTTAATAAGATTATTTCATTCATTCAGATCTAGGATGTGTTATTTTAGTCTTCCCTTTATTTTTTTGAGCAGTGTATATTATTTTATAGTAATACAATTGCTCAGAGAAAGAGATTTTGTTTAATAAGTAACACTTTTTTCTCAAAAAGGTAGGGGTCAAAATGATTGACACCTAAAGATTCTTATAAATAAAGTAGTCAAAAGTTTAGTATTTGGTCCCATATAGCTAGCACGCAATGACTACATCAAGCTTGTGACTCTACAAACTTGTTGGATGCATTTGCAGTTCGTTTTGGTTTTGTTTCAGATTATTTTGTGCCAATAGAAATGAATGGTAAATAATGAGGTGTCATTTTGTAAACAAGAATAGAATGTTTCTAAACACTTGTACATTCATGTGGATGCTACCATTATTATGGACAATCCTGAATGAATTGTGAATAATGATGAGTGAGAATGTTACAGAGGGTCAAAGATCATACCCCCAATCAGACCCCCAAGACATGCTAACCTCTCACCATTACCAATAACAGGGGAGGTTAGCATGTCTTGAGGGAAAATAATAATACTACCTCTAACTACTACACACTCAAACAAATTACGTACAGGAGTCTAGGCCAGTAGAATATACCCTTAGCATAATATACTATCGGTATATGCATTTTATAGGTATATGTAATATAGTATAGGTATGTATTTGGGGCCAAATCCACCCAAAATTCCCCATTGCGATTCACATAGATAGATGGTGCACCCCAGGACCAAATCACGAGTTCATGACCATTTCTATTAAGACCTCTTAATGTATCCTGAGAGACGCCCTCCAATGGATCTACAGCAATTCACAGGACACAACACCCCTATATAACTGACTAGAGTAGGCTACAAAGTTGCCTAATAAATCAGACTGTGATACCAGCTTTCTGGTTTACAGTCTGAAATAAAGCACTGCAAAAACTTAGCACATTTCCTTACAAGCCAGAATGTTGAATACAATTACATTTGAACTTACTCTACCGGTTGTCTGTGTGGTTTGTCATTTTGAGAGAAAATATCCACAGGAAAGTATTATTTACTTGACTTTTTAGAGCGCTGGTACTGCTGTTGAGATTTCTATCACCTGGCACATGCGCAAAACCATGTAAACACCTGAAAGACTTCGGTTAGTATGCATGCATCGTGGTGCCAGGATAACAACCTCTCCCTCAACGTGATCAAGACAAAGGAGATGATTGTGGACTACAGGAAAAAAAAGAGGACTGAGCACGCCCCCATTCTCACCGACGGGGCTGTGGTGGAACAGGTTGAAAGCTTCAAGTTCTTTGGTGTCCACATCACCAATGAACTATCATGGTCCAAACACACCAAGACAGTCGTGAAGAGGGCACGACAAAACCTATTCCCCCTCAGGAGACTGAAAAGATTTGGCATGGGTCCTCAGATCCTCAAAAAGTTCTACAGCTGCACCATCGAGAGCATTCTGACTGGTTGCATCACCGCCTGGTATGGCAACTGCTCAGCCTCCGACCGCAAGGCACTACAGAGGGTAGTGCGTACGGCCCAGTACATCACTGGGGTCAAGCTTCCTGCCATCCAGGACCTCTATACCAGGCGGTGTCAGAGGAAGGCCCTAAAAATTGTCAAAGACTCAAGCCACCCTAGTCATAGACTATTCTCTCTGCTACCGCACGGCAAGCGGTACCGGAGCACCAAGTCTAGGTCCAAAAGGCTTCTCAACAGCTTCTACCCCCAAGCCATAAGACTCCTGAACAGCTAATCATGGCTACCCGGACTATTTACACTGCCCCCCCCTGCCCCACCCCATCCCCCTATTTTACGCTGCTGCTACTCTGTTTACTATTTATGCATAGTCACTTTAACTCTACCCACATGTACATATTACTTAAACTACCTCAACTAGCCGGTGCCCCCGCACATTGACTCTGTACCGGTACCCCCCTGTATATAGCCTTCCTACTGCTACTTAATTTTACTGCTGCTCTTTAGCTATTTGCTTTTATTTTTTTATTTTTCTTAATTAACACTTTTTTATTTTACATTTTTCTTTAAAAAACTGCATTGTTGGTTAAGGGCTTGTAAGTAAGCATTTCACTGTAATGTCTACACCTGTTGTATTCGGCACGTGGCAAATAAAATTTGATTTGATTTGATTTTATGGAGAAGGAGTGGGGAGGAAGATAAAGAGGGGGTTCTATTAACACAATCATTCATATGGAGTTGGTCCCCCTTTTGTTGCTATAACAGCCTCCACTCTTCTGGGAAAGCTTTTCCGCTAGATGGTGAACATTGCTTCGGGGACTTGCTTCCATTCAGCCACAAGAGCATTAATGAGGTTGGGCACTGATGTTGGGCGATTAGGCCTGACTCGCAGTCGGCGTTCCAATTCATCCCAAAGGTGTTCGATGGGGTTCAGGTCAGGGCTCTGCAGGCCAGTCAAGTTCTTTCACACTGATCTCGACAAACCATTTCTGTGTGGACCTTGCTTTGTGCACGGGGGCATGCTGAAACAGGAAAGGGCCTTCCCCAAACTGTTACCACAAAGTTGGAAGCACAGAATCGTCTAGAATGTCATTGTATGCTGTAGCGTTAAGATTTCCCTTCACTGGAACTAAGGAGCCTGAACCATGAAAAACAACCCCAGACAATTATTCCTCCTCCACCAAACTTTATAGTTGGCACTATGCATTGGGGCAGGTAGCGTTCTCCTGGCATCCACCAAACCCAGATTCGTCCGTCGGAGGCGTTAGACATCCCGGGTAACCGTGCCCAGCCTTATTCAGCACAGCTTAATGGACAGAGTCTCCACTCATTGTCACAGGTACGCCTATAGCAGAGCTCTGTGGTGATGGAATGGACAGCGCCTCTGTTCAGTTGGCAATAGATATCTCCCCTTTTGGGAATTTTTGACAGGTTATAGGCACAGTTCAATACACCGACATTGTCATTTTTGCCTCAGTGGATTGCCGTTAACTTTTTCTGCCCAAAAAGTTTACGCAACTGAGTGGCTGCGAGGGGAACATTTCTGGCCCAGTAACCTAAATGGAAATGGGATAGCATGCTTAAACCTTGGTATTATATATATGGCTTAAAACACGTAACCACCTAAGCTTGCCAAACGTATATATCCTAATCCTTTGTTTTTACTGCCTGGTGGCACAACACAAACTCAACAAACAAACACTCAACTCTTATTTTGAAGGTTGGACAAGATATGCATATGGCCAATGAGACAGGACTACAGATTCTGCCCCACCCACATCACCAGTAATGAGAAATTACTTATTTTCTCTTTTTTTTTTTGCAATATGTAGGCTGCTTCCAACTAAATACAAAAACAACTTGTTTTTTGGTATTATGGATTTGAAGACATGAAAAGTTAAACAAATTAATTTGACTTGGAAATTGAACAATCCAGTTGTTTTCATATTTTGTCTTCTACATTAGAAAAATAAAATGATGTGGAAAAGTAGGAAATCAAAGCATTTTGCATTTGATCATTTTGGGCTTTGAAATTGGCAAAATAAAAAAAATAGCCATTTGTTGTTTTTGTTTTAAATATATATATATATATATATATATATATATATATATATATATATATATATATATATATATATATATATATGTACATATATAGAGATTCATTTCCTCTTGTTTGGCCTTGCCCAGATGAAAGGAAATAGGAATTATACATAAGCACACGGACCCTTAACAGACTCTGGCATTTGTTATTTCATAATACAAACCATGTTTGATAGCACAGCGATAGAACCGTTAGATGGCAATGTTATCAAACCATGTTTGTAGCAAACAATTACTCTGTGGTTTGTGTGTGAAAGGAGAGAACTCCGACGATAGCTAAGCTCACAGGCACGTCGTCCCTTGAAGGCAATTTGGCAATGCAAGTCTGCGTTTAGGCTGCGTTTACACAGGCAGCCCAATTCTGATATTTTTTTCTCACTAATTAGTCTTTTGATCAATCAGATCATCTCTGAAAAATATCTGACGTGAAAAGGTCTGATGTGATTGGTCAAAAGACCAATTAGTTGAACAAATATCAGAATTGGGCTGCCTGTCTAAACTCAGCACGTGTGTGTTTGTTTCATTAAGTCATTTACAAATCTTGAAGTTCCTTCTAATATGTTGTTCACAACCATGCCCAACCACTCCAGTCATTTGTGTTTGCAAATTCACTGTCTTCAGCTAGCTTGGTGGCTAACTGATGCGGCTAATGGTATTGAGGTAATTATCTCACCTGCCATTTTGAAATAGGTGTTCCCAAATGATTGCCTTCTCTTCTATCCACATCATGTCTCTAGACTTTCTCTACAACTGCTGTTTTAAAACAAATCCCACCTTCTCTTCCACAGAGTCATAAATACATTTTTGAATAGCACATGGAACTTGCCTGAGTCAACCATTTAGCCTGTGAATAATTCATCTGTCTTGTTAATGTGTTTTATGTAAGGTGTGGACCACTGATGATGTTCCTGATGATTCATTCATATTACTATGACAGAGCAGAGAGATATAGAGGTTCTGATGGTAACAACAGACTCCATTTTAGAACATGGGCATGATGAAAAGGATAACACTCATCCTCCTCTTCTGATCTTTGAAGCTGTGGCTGCCTGGCACATATATTTTTATTGCTGTAATAATTCATAGGCTTGTACGCTATTGATCATATCGACTTCAGTTTGTAAATCACAGGTTGTGTGAAAGTCAGATTATATGAGGACCGACATATATCAATATTCTAGTGGATGACTTGATGAAGGCTACAAAAGTTTCGAAATAGATTCTAGGTTTTCTCATAGACATGATGATATTTCTCCGTAAAACTCTTAACATTCCACTGAGGAGAATTGATTGCTTTATAACGACCTGCCTAGGTTTTAATATCTTTCTAAATAAGCTAGGATACTGGATATTAGATTGCATATTATATACCTTTGTAGGGGTGATATTGCCATGGCAGTATATTTTGGGATGCTACTGCCCAGTGACAAATAGAGCTGGTTTATACTGACATCTGGCGGTAACAGTCATCATTACAGCCATATTAGGGGCTGTGTATTCACATCAAATACATGACTTGTTGACTTAGGCATGAATCTATCTGTAGTGATTAAGGTGGGTGAAAGACATAACAGGGCTTGCACCAGCAATGTTGTGGCTACAGGAGAGCACACTACCACCTGTTCCATAGCAGTCCAGATCTCTTGGCAGAGTCCGTATTACACTTGCATGCAGGAAGGCTACACTATTGCCACTGTGCACAATCACAATGTGAATAGGGGAACACCTCCAACATAGAACAGGAAGACATGCAGGGATCCCACTGCTGCCACCAATGTAGCGATTGAAGGGGAACAGTTTGCATTGTTGGTTTATAAAGCACAGTATGTTCCAAACCGTGGATTGTCCATCCATTTTGGGTTAGAGAACAAAAGGGGACACTGAAGGGAATTAGTTTGCTTTCATTCTCTCACTTTCATCCCTTAACTAAACTGAACAGAAATGACAACTTCCTTCTGGCATAATTTAAGAATCTATCGTGGCTCTCTAAAATTATAGCTTGTGTTTCTACCCAAACTGTGATTTATACTCCAGAGACTAAAGTGTTGTAGTTACACATCAAGTGGCCCAATCGTAAGGGCCACTTATTCTGAAATGGGGCCAATGAAAGCTAACGCCGAGAAGATGGCTCTTATTTGTTCTTTATTGATCCATCCGGAGCATTAAACATTCCCCTCACGCTAGCGTCTGTATCCACAGCAGTGAACACTGAGATGAGACACAGTTTCATCTGCACCGCTGGCATGCAAGTAAATGGACTTGATCCGATGGCGACTTCATGTTGTGTGACTCGAAGTTTGATACGCTGCATGATGGTAGGGTATGATGATTAGATAGTAATGTGGTGAGATAGTGCGAGAAGCACTCGAGTCTCACTTGACTTCTTCTTGTTTTGGTTTCAAGAGGGACATAAGAGAAATTACATCCCTGGACACTCAGCTCAAGAGCAGCAGATAGGGTGTGAGACAAGAATATGGTGAAATCAGAATTATTCTGAGCCTCTGTTGTTGCCTGCGGTTATTTTCCCCAGATAGAGAGCCGATTGAGAAGCTACGTCCCTCTTCATCTCCTCTTACTTTCTCTCTCTCCATCTTCTCTCTGTCAGTCCCCGGCCATTAACCTTGACTAATTGGCGGCTTAAAATAAGAAACGCTTCCCTGCAATCTATTTATCCTTTAACTACACATGACATCAAAGTGGGGGAGATTAAAGGGGAGGAACAGATTTGGGAGGCGAGAGTGGCGATGTTTGAAATGAAGATAGAGGAGTGGGGGCCACCGCATGGGGGAAGGGGACGGTGGCACCGTGGACACCCACGCCAGGATGGCCCGGGCCCGGGGGAGACTGACTGGCTGCTCCCCTGGCCCAAGACACTTCCCCATTCACTGGTTTAACTATTGCAGCTGTCTCCGTCCCTGCTCTGGGCCGTTGTCCCAGTGCGGTACGACTAGCTACCACCAGGGGGCAGTATGGCCATTTCTGGGTTGACATTTGTTTTTTTAGAAGTATTCAGACTGTTGGCTACAGACTCTCTTGCACTCTCTCTCGCTCTCTTTCTCCGCTCTCCTCAAGTCTCTCTGCTCTCTCTTGGCTTTCTCATTGTGTATAATGACGAATGTTAAGTAATAAAAGCTGCAGGTGATTTCATCCACACCAGCCCCCCTCCATGTTTACCTAGAGGGGGACTGGGGCCGGCACCAGTAGTATTGGCTTCATCTCTATCCAACTCCATTGCATCATCCTTCCTGCATAAATTGAACATCACATATCACCAAGCTACTCCTCTAAAGAAGACGAATCAAACTGAATATGGAGGATGTGAATATTCCCTGACAAAGTACTTCTGCCGCTGATCAAAGGATGAAAGATTTCACCCTCTATTCGTCTCAATGACTTTAGATTTAAATTCCTGCTGCCTGATCTTGAGTGTTTCCACTCGGTGATATAGCAACACTGCACATAATAAGAGTGCAGTGAATTCTCCTCTTCATATCTCTCTCTGTCTTTGTTAGCTGACAACCAGGAGAGAGTCGAGATGATAGAGTATGACATGTTCACAAAAATCTTAGGGACAAAGTTCAGGTTGAAATTGGAATATTAATCTAAATGCCTTTCCCCTTGCTAGCTGTTGCCCTTCCCTAATGCACTGTACATGTAGTAGAAGACTTCCTGGAAATGTAATAGCTAAATGTAAAGCTTGTCTTCCCGTCTTCAGTGTCATCCCATACAGTACTCACGTGGCCCTAGCCTGCGTTTCCAAATATTATTTGGTGGCCCTAGCCTGCGTTTCCAAATATTATTTGGTGGCCCTAGCCTGCGTTTCCAAATATTATTTGGTGGCCCTAGCCTGCGTTTCCAAATATTATTTGGTGGCCCTAGCCTGCGTTTCCAAATATTATTTGGTGGCCCTAGCCTGCATTTCCAAATATTATTTGGTGGCCCTAGCCTGCATTTCCAAATATTATTTGGTGGCCCTAGCCTGCGTTTCCACATTATTTTGTGTGTGGACTTATTTTATTTCCTCACCTACACAGAGGCAAAAATTGAATTTATTTTCTTTCCCTTCAGCCTTCAGTGTGAAGTTTCTCTATAGCATGTCCCCAAGAAGGCCACAACACTGAGGACTAAGGACGACCACCATCCCAGCTAATGAAGGGCCCAAGCCCCCAAAGTGCCTGAGAACAGGGGTACAACTCTGTTTCTGTGACAAAGAGCTGACGCCTTTTGTGTGTCTGCCATTGCAAAGCTTGTGTTATGTTCCTCCTTGGCAGCCATTCTGCATTCTTTTCCCCCAACATTGCTACGTTGCGTTTCCCGCGCTCCTCCACACCTGCTACTTCCACCGTCGTCACGGCACTGGCTCCTCCACGAGGCAGACAGTTACATTGTAATTACCACACAGGGCCTCTGGAGAGAGGCACACAGCCTTTCCGGCAGCCATGTTTCTTTCTTTATTTAGTTGGCTCAGGAAACGTAATTATGAAAAGTCAAGTAGTGCCTGTCTAGGCTTTTTTGTCATTTGATATTGTGCCAATGTCTGTTTTGGGAAATGGTGCATAGTGCCAGTTGGTTGGCGGTGGCGCTGGTGATGTCATTAGAGATAATTGGGACTCCAGAAACAGGATGCTACTTGCATCGGGGATATTATTTTTAGCCATGTGCTGTCATTTTGCTCTTGAATATCCTCGACTTGTAAACATCCCAATTAGTTAGACAAATGAGAATGGGGGCTGTTTGAGGAGAAAAAATGAAAGCCCAAGCACTTTTGATGGATGGAAAACAAACTATTCATAGCCTGCTCAGGCTTCCTAGATGAGAGGTTGGTTCAATCCTCTGTGGTGTTTTTCTGTCTCCCTTTTGTAATGAGTAACTCATGGTCGATAGAACAGGTGTTGTGACCTTCCTCATCTCTTCAATGACAGGCATACTCGACTCCATGTCTAAAAGTTTGAACAAAAGAGTGACTTATTCATTCGTTACAGTTCATGCACTTCACTCACTTAATGATTGCGAGGTAAATCTTGGCTGTCGCTCATTTTCGAATGAGTATAATGGCGTAGAGCGCTGGAGTGAGGAAAAAAACACTAATATTACAGTAGATGATCATAACAGTGACTGTTAGTGCTCATTGGATGTTACTTCGCAACGTCTCCTTGGATCTATAATTGAGTCCAGGGCACCAAGGCCTCATAAAAATGTCATTACGTCTCGAGGGTTGCAGTAAGAGATGAGAAATTGTCATAATATCGGCTGATTTCTTCTGATGTGTCCCTATGGCATCTCATCACCAGCCGAGAGTCTCAGCGTGTACTTGGCCTGCTCTACTGTAACTCTTCTCTTAGCTTGTAATGAACCATAATAATTAAGTCCAAAAAGGACTGTGTGCATTAAGTTCTTGCATTCATATGTGAGTGTGATTCCATTAGGCCTGGGCAGACCGTGTGGTGTGAATGGCTAATGGACACATTGTGTGGAGCTGAGTAAATGAGCAATGGGGGCCAAATGCGGCAGCTGGAGCCAGCAGCTGGGCTTTGTGTGTTCAGTCAAAGCCAAAGTCACCCACATCAGGAGCTCCAGTGTCACCCACACCCATTCATCTCAGCTCTCAACCCCAGTCACTATTACTCACAATGGGAAATACAGCCTTTGGCTGTGCAAAAAGGGAATGCTAGCAATCTGGTTTTAAACCTATCTTTACCCTTAACCACACTGCTTACCCTAATGCCTAACCCTGACCTTAAATGAAGACCAAAAAGCACATTTTGTTTTCATGAATGTTTACGATAAAGCCAATTTTGACTTTGCAGCTGGCCCATCTAGCGGAAATCGCTCAGTTCTGCCTCAAGAACAAGACTCATCCCAATAAACGTCAACCTGTGGATGTTGACCTTACAGAATAATGCTGGTTCAAGTGACTTTTGGTTCATGCCACTTACTGAGAGACCAGACACCTTGGCACAGTGAGTGAGAGGAAGTGTAGTGTAGTGCAACCATATTGCTCATCTCACACATCAGTGGAGGAGAGCAATGAAAGGTTGTCTGTCGACGTGACATTAGTAGCATATAAAAGAGCTGTGCTTTGGACACGCAAGTCACACACACATGCACTCAAGAACATCATGAAAGAAAGCACATTTTATGTGCACGCACACACACACACCCATCACTCATGTGCCATCTCTATTACACACACACACACACACACACAATGGAAACATTGCCCCCCTCCCTCCACTCTCAGCTCAGGGTGAGTGAGCACGTCCCTCCCTGAAGGAATAATTTCATGCTCCTGCATTAGAATAATTTGTTTGGCATGGAAATCACATGGGCAGGGGGCATGTGCCCATCGGTGAAACCTGTTTGATCATCATTAGAGACACTGGAGGGGGCGTCGGCTGGTGGGGCGGCAACTCTGTCTTCAGACTGCACCGGAGACTACTGTGGAGAGAGTCGGCTGTACATAATTTCAGTTGCAAACACTGAAGTGTGCAGATTCTTCGGCATGGATCTGTTGGCATGCGGACAGATGCTCCAACAAAAGTGTGGGGAAGTTCTTAAAAAGCTCAGTCCAGAGACTGTGAGACCACCTGATAAATTACTAGCCCTCTCTCTCTCTACCTCAACTTGCTCATCTGTTAGGCATTTGCCTTTAATATTGATCCCTGTGGTGTAATTCCTATCCTCATTGTGTTAAACTAAAAGTTTAACTTCTCTGCTTTTTTACTTTCTTTGCTGCTGTTCTATCTTTTTAAAGGTCACGAACAGTGAAAACGTTTTTCATCAAATTGGATGATATATGGATGAAACCAGTTGAAACCAGTAGGTTGACACAAGTACGAAAAATGACTGTAGCTGGTACATTGACAAAGTTGATCATAAAGTTACTGGTCCACCCCTCCCATGTCAAATGCCTGGATTAAGGAGGCAGGCACTACTTCCGGCATTATGCAAAGTCACATAATGCAGGACATTTTATACATCAATGGTTGCGTCTTATAATCTTAACTAATTTATATATTTAACACCTTAAAACCGTCATCACATGTGCACATCATACGGCTTTGTTCACAAACCGTACGATAGCTCAAGCAGAACGTGGCAGAACGATACTGGTAAACAACCCCTTTACATCCGTGTTGTGACTTTTAGCTAGCAGACTACCTACCTGCATGCTGGAAAAAGCACACTGTGTTGTGACTGGATGCCATAGTGTTAATTTAACCTTACACTATTTTCCGAAGAATAAAGACATCTGACAGCAGTGGCTGCTTTTCATTTCGGGTGGACAAGCTGCACCGAAAACTATGATCATGTTACACATGCACAGTGCTAATTTCCAGCTAAACAGCTTTATCAATACATGGGTCCCCCTCCTCTCCCCCTCCCCTCCCCATCAATCTCTGTAGTTGGTTGCGTTTCCTAAAGCCTAAGTAATTCACTTTTATGTGATATATCACCTTTTGTTACTTTCTATTGTATTTTTCAAGCATTCGGATGGGAGATGAGTGTTACACATTGTACAAATCAATGGGGTCCTGTACACTGATGGGTGGCCGGATGCCTATATTAGGCTTATGGCGCTAATATATATATTTTCTGTCAAATGACCATTATTTCTCACCTTTATTACTCATGAGTGTTCATGTTGATCAATATTTTGTCTGATCAATACATACAATTCTGAACATATTGTCATATATAATGCCAATACAGAGGCACCAATACCTTGTCCAGTACACTTATTGAATGATGTTTTCATGTACATGCCCTTTTGTCTAAGCTTCTAAGGTGTCTCAGGCTTTACTAATTCTTGTGAAGAAGTGTATCAGTGAATTGTATTCTGTAATTATACTGAACAAAAATATAAACGCAACATGCAACAATTTCAACGTTTTTACTGAGTTACAGTTCATAGAATGAAATCAGTCAATTGTAATAAATTCATTAGGCCCTAATTTATGGATTTTGCATGACTGGGCAGGGCCACAGCCATGGGTGGAATGAGTCAATCAGAATTCGTTTTTCTTCAGCACCCCACCCCCCCGTTGCATATACCCTGCTCATTCTCCTCCCCCATATCCCAATTTGTGCCACCCATAAGTGAGAAACCTACAGTGGGGAAAAAAAGTATTTAGTCAGCCACCAATTGTGCAAGTTCTCCCACTTAAAAAGATGAGAGAGGCCTGTAATTTTCATCATAGGTACACGTCAACTATGACAGACAAATTGGGAGAAAAAAAATCCAGAAAATCACATTGTTGGATTTTTTATGAATTTATTTGCAAATTATGGTGGAAAATAAGTATTTGGTCACCTACAAACAAGCAAGATTTCTGGCTCTCACAGACCTGTAACTTCTTCTTTAAGAGGCTCCTCTGTCCTCCACTCGTTACCTGTATTAATGGCACCTGTTTGAACTTGTTATCAGTATAAAAGACACCTGTCCACAACCTCAAACAGTCACACTCCAAACTCCACTATGGCCAAGACCAAAGAGCTGTCAAAGGACAGCAGAAACAAAATTGTAGACCTGCACCAGGCTGGGAAGACTGAATCTGCAATAGGTAAGCAGCTTGGTTTGAAGAAATCAACTGTGGGAGCAATTATTAGGAAATGGAAGACATACAAGACCACTGATAATCTCCCTCGATCTGGGGCTCCACGCAAGATCTCACCCCGTGGGGTCAAAATGATCACAAGAACGGTGAGCAAAAATCCCAGAACCACACGGGGGTCCTAGTGAATGACCTGCAGAGAGCTGGGACCAAAGTAACAAAACCTACCATCAGTAACACACTACGCCGCCAGGGACTCAAATCCTGCGTCCCCCTGCTTAAGCCAGTACATGTCCAGGCCTGTCTGAAGTTTGCTAGAGTGCATTTGGATGATCCAGAAGAGGATTGGGAGAATGTCATATGGTCAGATGAAACCAAAATATAACTTTTTGGTAAAAACTCAACTCGTCGTGTTTGGAGGACAAAGAATGCTGAGTTGCATCCAAGGAACACCATACCTACTGTGAAGCATGGGGGTGGAAACATCATGCTTTGGAGCTGTTTTTTCTGCAAAGGGACCAGGACGACTGATCCGTGTAAAGGAAAGAATGAATGGGGCCATGTATCGTGAGATTTTGAGTGAAAACCTCCTTCCATCAGCAAGGGCATTGAAGATGAAACGTGGCTGGGTCCTTCAGCATGACAATGATCCCAAACACACCGCCCAGGCAACGAAGGAGTGGCTTCTAAGAAGCATTTCAAGGTCCTGGAGTGGCCTAGCCAGTCTCCAGAGCTCAACCCCATAGAAAATCTTTGGAGGGAGTTGAAAGTCTGTGTTGCCCAGCGATAGCCCCAAAACATCACTGCTCTAGAGGAGATATGCATGGAGGAATGGGCCAAAATACCAGCAACAGTGTGTGAAAACCTTGTGAAGACTTACAGAAAACGTTTGACCTGTGTCATTGCCAACAAAGGGTATATAACAAAGTATTGAGAAACTTTTGTTATTGACCAAATACTTATTTTCCACCATAATTTGCAAATAAATTCATAAAAAATCCTACAATGTGATTTTCTGGAATTTTTTTCCTCATTTTGTCTGTCATAGTTGACGTGTACCTATGATGAAAATTACAGGCCTCGCTCATCTTTTTAAGTGGGAGAACTTGCACAATTGTTGGCTGACTAAATACTTTTTTCCCCCACTGTACATGCCAAGTATAGATCATATACAGTTTTTGTGTTCCCTACAGGTTATAGAAAAGGGCAGAAGCTCTGAATGGTCCTAACTAACTAACTAACTAACTAACTAACTAACTAACTAACTAACTAACTACAGTTTAAGAAATATTTGCTCTTTTAGTATTTCTCCAGTACGTTTCCTCAAGGAGAAAGCATCCACTTCTATGTCAAAAATAATTTTAAAAAACACTATAGCAAATACAATAGTAATTTCTGCAAAAATACTACAATGAATACTACACTATTCTACAGTCCAACTACAGTATAATACAATCCACAAAAATACTACAGTATATACTACCTTTTCTTTTACTGTAAATACTACAGTATACTACAGTAAATACTACAGTATTCACTGTAGTGTTTTTGTGGACTGGACTTTAGTCCGCAAAAACACTACAGTGAACACAATAGTATTTATACCATAGTATAGTATTTTTTTATGTGGGTACTATGCACAGTAGATAATTAAAAGTATAACTGAGAGGAGAGGAACTGAAGGTGGTGAAAGAGAAGCCTTAGCTTCATGTTATCTGTTTGTTCAAATCAACAAATCAGCGCTTTCTATCATCCTTCAATATAACGGACACTTCAATATGGGGGGGGGGGGTGTCCCAGGTAACTCAGTGTGCCAGGTGGGAATAATTGCTTTGACAGTATGTCATCTTTTAAACTGCAGGTTGAAATATGTAATCATCTAGCAACGCTGGCTGGGTAGGAGGAGGATGCAATCGTCTGGTGGTTCCGGATCCTTATCTTTATAAAGTGAGTCATACTGGACCTTACTCATTCTTATCAACTATGTTTGGCAGTTCCTAAAATTGTCACAATGTCGTGTCCTATTACACCGGATTGTAATTGAAAAGGTGCATTGGCTCTGTTCGAATTGAATGCACTGCCTGTAATGTTAACTGCTAATGTACGTGTATATCAATCTGCAGTCCAGGTGTCATATAAACATTTGAAGACCACGTTGAACTACTTGAGTGTTAAATTTACAAACCTAATCAGCAAATGAGCAAATGCACGGTACCCAGGTTTTGTGATCTGCATTTTTCTTTGTGAGGATGGAAGCGAAATGGGTGATTAAAAAGCCCTGAGTGTAGCCAGAGAGTTGCTCCAATGGTAATAAAGTGCTGGCCGACTCAATGTGCCATGTAGGCAGCAAGGCAGCAGGATCTAACATCTTGTCAGTGGAAACGCTGAGACGATCATCTGCCAGGCTAATAAGCCTCGTCCCATCAGACATGATGGGAGTGACTGATGGTGGGAGTCTGTCTCGGCGTCAGGCTGTCAGCCCTCTGGTTAACGGAGGACAAGGGCTGTCAGTAGTACAAAAGCCCATCAGTCGGGCCCACCTACCTGCCCACAGAACGGATGAACGTTGTCTAGTCACCTACCCGCCCGCCTCACCGGCCCCCCTCACCGACATCCCGGCCAATCACAGTAGCCATCATTCACACCCGACGAAGAGGGGCATCCTCATTAGTTAATTACCCTCCGCCTGTGAATATCTCCCAACAGCCCCTAATGCACCGCCGCTGCCACCCGCCTCGGTCTCTGGCCTTCCCACTGCATCGCAGTGCTAGCTGTGCCACTAGAGATCCTGGTTCGAATCCAGGCTCTGTCGTAGCCGGCCGCGACCGGGAGACCCATGGGGCGGCGCACAATTGGCCCAGCGTCGTCCAGGGTGGGGAGGAATGGCCGGCAGGGGATGTAGCTCAGTTGGTAGAGCATGGCGTTTGCAACGCCAGGGTTGTGGGTTCGATAAAATAATGTATGTGCTAACTGTAAGTCGCTCTGGATAAGAGCGTCTGCTAAATGACTAAAATGTAAATGTAAATCAAAGAGAGACCTTCTAATCCTGGTTTCATCCTATGGGGCGTATGAAAAGACTGAAGAAGAGGAATGCATATTAACTTGTTTTCAGTCACGTCTCCCGGCTATGTAATGCCTCAGGCAGCCATATACATTATTACAGTACTCCTAGTGATTTCTTAACTTCTGCTGTTATGATGTATGCAGTTTACAGGGTCCGTTTATCCCGCCCTGGAAAACAATTGCATCCAAGCAATAATCAATCTTTATGAGAAAACATTATGAATATTGATGTTTTTTGTAACAAGAGCCCTGGAGGCAGCCATATACATTATTACAGTACTCCTAGTGATTTCTTAACTTCTGCTGTTATGATGTATGCAGTTTACAGGGTCCGTTTATCCCTCCCTGGAAAACAATTGCATCCCAGCAATAATCAATCTTTATGAGAAAACATTATGAATATGTACAACTCATTCGCAAATGATAATGCCAATTATCTACCTGTAGTACAATTATGCATCAAAGTGTATAATTGATCACATTGGTGCGTCTCACTGCCAGTAGAATATTGATTGCATTCCACTACAGTATGAGGAGGCGTGGATCCTATATAAATAATTGGAGCATGACCCTGGCGGGGCAGCCAACAGATAGCTCTGTTTAAGATTAATGATCAGTGCAAATGGAGTAGAACATATACAGCGATCATCAGAGATCCTACAACATGGGCCCATGACGAGACAGGGGGCAAAGGTCAGGGATGCCCTCACCTATGTTCCACTATTGTATATTAATAATGAGAAACACAAGATACATCATAAATGGTCAAACAAACCTACATTTTTACTGGCTTGCAACTGACAGAGATGCAACCTCACATGTAAACTCACATGTAGTTAATATGTTTTGTGGTTAATGAGATTAAGGTCCATCATTGTACAGATGAGATCAATCAGTTAGAAGTTTTACATCAATGTGCATTTACATGACATACCTAATTTGAGGCAAATGTATATGTAAAATGCTTTATTTTGTGATTAGTATGCTATAGTAGTCACTCATAGGGGTCAATTCAACTAGCACAGTATAGACTTTGTTTTTATTACTTGAAAACAAATGGATAGGAAAGGTGCTGGTTGGCAGAAAACTTGACACATTCTCAACCTCTATTTTACTTACAAAATTGCTGACTTTGACCCGTGGGCTGGAGTGTAGTTTTATGAGTCTGTGTGGGACCTGCCTTGTAAACAACAGATGAGATGATAAATTGTACTCTGAAACCTTCAAGTGATACAGTTGCATGCCTGGTGATGTTCCTGAAAGTACAACACCTAAAATATGTCCTGTTGGTAGGAAGGGCAGAGAAACAAGAAGACCCTATAAAACATTGAACTGCTCTTCAACTTAAATTGGATGTAACCTTTTGTGGAGTTCTGGCTTGGGCAGAAGTTATTATCTAGAGATCTGTCTACTCTGGGCCTACATACTGAATTGACAGATCCTGACGTTAGTTCACAGGCAATGGTAAAAAAAAGTGCATCTTACTTAACGCAGCAATTAGAATTTTTTTATTTTAGCTGAACTTAATATTGATTTAATACACAGCCGGGGAACAGCAAGGTTCAGTGGTGAGTCAGAGTGGCACCGCAAGTCTCCTTATTGCATTATCACTGCGGCTGCAGTGTCTGCAGATGGCAAACACCCTTTAGCATCTGCCACAAGAGCAAGGGGCTTCCTCCGAGAACCCATCAGGAGACGGGAGGATATTATTCCGAAAATGATGGTACCTTCACATGATCGCCTCCGGGGCAACAACTGAATGAAATCTCCATGTTACTGAAGCGAACTACTTTCAGGCTTCAACAAGTTGGTTGGTCTTTCTTTCGTATTTCGATTAATGATGCAACTCGCGCCAAATGTGATTGCATTACAAATCATATACAGTCTCAAGCAGGATGTTCATCTTGTAAGGCGTGAACATCAAAGACCGGGAGAATCCTGTGCATATGGTTAATTTCTCCAGTGGAGGACTGGTCTGATATTCTATCAGAGGGGAGCCAATTACGTATCCTTGGGAGGCACATATGGAGAGAGGGCTATATTTAGGGGGAACGCTGCTGTGAGGAAAGGATTAGGGAGAGATAGAAAGAGACAGACAGAGGAGCAGAGAAAGAGTGGAGGCAATATTGCTAAAATGAGGTATTGTGACTCCCCGTTGAGAGATCGAGAGAGATGGAACCATCAGCCATATCAAAATATGATGAAGGTGTCTTGGAGAAATCAGAGCTAAGAAGAGAAACTCTGCTTTAGTAGTTAGTCCAAATCCAGTCCAATGTATTATGTAAATGGTTTAACAATTACATTAGAGACCAGCAAGATGAGTTTTGCATACCTACTACACTAGGCTACTCATTGCCTTCATAATGAGTGTAAAAACAAATGTTTTTCAAATATTAAACATGCAGAAAATGTATTCCTAATTACTCCAGTCATTAATTCGAGTAATATCTGTAAATGTTTTGGGCAAACATAAAACCAGTGACTTACTGGGTAGTTAGAGCAGAGAAATTGTGCGTAACATATATGATTTCAGCCAGTGAGGAAGCAGGTTTAGGGAATCTAGAGTGTTATTTCAATGTATAGATATATCAGTTGATATGAGAATGTGGTGGCAGTGAAAAGCTACAATAGTGGATGAAGAGTGAGATACAGACCACTGGCTGACATTTAAATGGTGGTGTCCATCACGTAAGATCACAACATGGACAACAAGCGTTGGGAATGAGCTGCGTCTAATGGACTTTAGACACTTACTCTTTGATTCCATCCATCATTGTAATTGCACATCTATCTAGTTAATTATTCAGTATCATTAACCTTGGCAGTCTCCCTCTAAGAGCATTGCCATCTGTTAATTCCTTCCTTCAGACTTGCGTTTTTTTGCTGAATAACCCACGGTTGCGGCGACGTGCTTGGTGGTTGTTAAAGCACTACTGAGGAGTGATGACGTTCTCTGGGGAGGCTTGGGGGGAGATAGAAGTTCTGGCCACAAGTCTCTGGGTGGGTTAATGAAGTATCGCTGTAGAAGCCCTGTAACGGATAACTCCTGCTCGCAGCTGTGCCATTTGCACATATCAACAAGTGTAGCCGGCGCGGTCTGCTCGTTGCCGACTACTGCGTTGTGTTCCGGTGCACTGAAGACAAGACACTGGCGTACTTGAAGGCACTTTATTGTGTACAACTCTCTCAATCTGTTCAACATCAAGGAGAGAAAATGTTCAAAACTCTACCCTCGACCAGAATCCGCCTCTCTCAGTCGAGTACAATGCAGACTGCATATAATCACATTCAAAAATCCAAGGAATAAAATACAACATAATTGGAAAATAAACATCGCATCTGGTGTATATCTTATGTATGTGTCATATTGCATGTTATCTCTGCCAAAAACTCTGAGCTTTTAGCCTTTACATTAATACTGTGCAACATGACATAAACTATCTTTCAAATAGGTAATACATACAGTAATATGCACGAAGCAACATGTAATCCTTCACATTTGAGCTTTTCAGTGCCATTAAACACTAATCAATACATGAAAACATTTTAAATGAACACATATTTTTAACTTGATATAGGGAATACATACCTGTTCAACATCAAGGAGAGAAAATGTTCAAAACTCTACCCTCGACCAGAATCCGCCTAACATAAAAATAACAACGTGGGCTTCAACACAAGAGGATAGAATGACGATTGCTAACTTACAGCTAAACAAAACATGAGGTTAGCTAAGTTAGCAATTTCTCAAACTCTCAAAAATAGCTAAATTCACGACACAGCTTGATTAAATGTACGTACACTCATCATATAATATACATACAAGTTACTATGTGCACTGAAACGTTTTAGTTTTAACAGGTATATCAAGTTTATATCACGCCAAAGTGAACACATACCTCTCTCAGTCGAGTACAATGCAGACTGAGAAAAGCATGAGACCCCTCCGCATATAACCAAACCAACACTCTAGAGGGCGCACTTACACAACTAACTCTCCCAATATCTGTAAACTACACGAAATGCTGAACAAT
>NW_025535256.1:55000-109526 GCF_020615455.1 Coregonus clupeaformis | reverse complement strand
CTAGCCTATACAGCTTTGTCCTGATTTTATGATGTCAGCCCTAGCCTATACAGCTTTGTCCTGATTTTATGATGTCAGCCCTAGCCTATACAGCTTTGTCCTGATTTTATGATGTCAGCCCTAGCCTATACAGCTTTGTTCTGATTTTATGATGTCAGCCCTAGCCTATACAGCTTTGTTCTGATTTTATGATGTCAGCCCTAGCCTATACAGCTTTGTCCTGATTTTATGATGTCAGCCCTAGCCTATACAGCTTTGTCCTGATTTTATGATGTCAGCCTCAAGAAGTAAAGGATTCTGGGTTAGGCACGGGGAGTTAATAATAACATACCGTTTATGCTGAACTATTAGGTACTGTTGAAAGACAATCGTGTGTCACAACTCCATTCCAATCCTCAACCAGACGCTCTACTGTTCCTTCTATCTCAGGGTTCAGTGAAACCCCACTAAGATTCAGCAGTTTGTATGTAAACATTTGTACCCTGTAGTATTATTTGAAATGATAGTTAATGACCCTGAGTTAATAACTACCAGTTTGTGGGGTTCAGCCTGGACAGAGTGAAGAAAGCTGGGAATACTTGTGCCGTCCAAGATCAATGGATAGACAAAGACCCTCTGTTTGAATTACGAAGGAAGTAGAAGCATTTTCTCATCTACATTTACTCAAAATTGCGCTCTCTGCATCAAATATTTCATGGGCTTGGTTTACATGCTGTTAAACATTAACAATGATGAACTGTGGATCACGGATAGGCTGACATATTAAAAGCCTGGGTAGATTTGGCACAGTGGAACAAAATCAAATCAGGAATCCGTTTTTATTTTAGCTACAAAGAGCTACTGACAGACAGCTGCATGGGCTGATGATGCTCTGTGCATCGTCACGTAAAGTCAGACTCTTATTCAATCTTCCACCGGAGATGAGGCCCGCAGCTTCTGAGTGTTATCACTCCCTGAGATAGGCCTCTGACAGACACTCAAGGATAAGATCTCTACTCACAGTCTCTCTCCCACTGTCACGCCTTCACAGTGTCATACCTGTGTAGATGAATTTGTCAGAGTGGGAATAATATCTAATCAGGAATCTCATCTGGAGCTTTCTGAGCTACTGACAGACAGCTACAATGCCCCATGATCTAGTTCTGATGTACTAGGAGTTACTGACAGACAGCTGCAAGGACATTGTCACTTTAAGACAGACAGTGTAGGGTCAAGAGACAGGCCTCTGACAGATACGAGGCCTCAGCTCCTAGTAGTGTTCTAAGACAGGCCTCTGACAGATACGAGGCCTCAGCTCCTAGTAGTGTTCTAAGACAGGCCTCTGACAGACACGAGGCCTCAGCTCCTAGGAGTGTTCTAAGACAGGCCTCTGACAGACACGAGGCCTCAGCTCCTAGTAGTGTTCTAAGACAGGCCTCTGACAGACACGAGGCCTCAGCTTCTAGGAGTGCTCTAAGACAGGCCTCTGACAGACACGAGGCCTCAGCTCCTAGTAGTGTTCTAAGACAGGCCTCTGACAGACACGAGGTCTCAGCTCCTAGTAGTGTTCTAAGACAGGCCTCTGACAGATACGAGGCCTCAGCTCCTAGTAGTGTTCTAAGACAGGCCTCTGACAGACACGAGGCCTCAGCTCCTAGTAGTGTTCTAAGACAGGCCTCTGACAGACACGAGGCCTCAGCTTCTAGGAGTGTTCTAAGACAGGCCTCTGACAGACACGAGGCCTCAGCTTCTACTAGTGTTCTTTAAGTCAACAGGCCCCTGACAGACACGATAAGATCCCAACTCTCCTACTGTCACACCTCTGCTGTGTCACACAGCAAGCATTACCTTGCCTGCGCTTCTCTGTACAGACAGAGACACAGCAATGCCATGAGATAGAAAGTCTTCAGTCAGGGAACCAGGTGGAATAGTTGAGAACCAATTCTCATTTGCAATAACGACCCGGCCAAAAGGAAAAACAATGCAACATTTCACCTCTCTTGGCCTCCTCTTTGGCGACTCCTTAGTTTAACATTCTTCACCGTTTAGCTTCCATCTGAGTATCTAATCAGGCATAGTGAGATGAGAGGCAGCAGAGCTTAATTGCTCCCCCTTCTCTCTCTCTCTCTCTCTCTCTCTCTCTCTCTCTCTCTCTCTCTCTCTCTCTCTCTCTCTCTCTCTCTCTGTCTGTCTTCTCCAAACTTACGGACCGAGTTGAGTCGGTGTGTTTGTTTTAAGTGAAGCATGTTAACTTGACTCCCGAGTGGCGCAGTGGTCTAAGGCACTGCATGGCAGTGCTAGCTGTGCCACTAGAGATCCTGGTTTGAGTCCAGGCTCTGTCGCAGCCGGCCGCAACCGGGAGACCCATGGGCGGCGCATAATTGGTCCAGCGTCGTCCAAGGTAGGGGAGGGTTTGGCCGGCAGGGATGTGGGTTCGTTTCCCACGGGGGGCCAGTATGATTTAAAAAAAAAATAAAAATAAAACGTATGCATTCACTAACTGTAAGTCGCTCTGGATAAGAGTGTCTGCTAAAAAAAATAAAAAGTTTAAAAAACCTGGCTACACGCTTTAACGAGTTTCTGAGCTAATGTTGTCAGTTTACTGTCTGAGAGGGAGTGAGAGGACACTTCTGGGACTACAGCAGCCTTAGTCAGATCTCAAACTGGACATGTTTCAGGACACCATTGAATGAGGAATAAGTAATCAGTCACTGAAATGGAAACAGTTAGGCCTCTCTGCCAAACCTCAAACAGTATTAGCAGGAGGCTAGGTGGCTAGGAGTTTAGGAGTTTAGGAGGCTAGGAGTTTAGGAAGCTAGGAGTTTAGGAGGCTAGGAGGCTAGGAGTTTAGGAAGCTAGGAGTTTAGGAGGCTAGCAGTTTAGGAAGCTAGGAGTTTAGGAGGCTAGGAGTTTAGGAAGCTAGGAGTTTAGGAAGCTAGGAGTTTATGAGTCTAGGAGGCTAGGAGTTTATGAGTCTAGGAGGCTAGGGGTTTAGGACGCTAGGAGTCTAGGAGGCTAGGGGTTTAGGAGGCTAGGAGTTTAGAAGTCTCGGAGTGAGAGGACTTTGCAAATCTGTCTCAAACAGCACACATTTTAGTTTAGGGCACCATTAAATACAGTAAGTCACTCAGAGGAGATAGTTTGGCCTCAAGCTCTGTGCCAGATCTCAAACAATCTTTAGCAGGCTATAGTAGTGAGAGAAGTGAGTGAACTTTGGAGTGGAGTTTCCTTTAGTGTTCCTTTTAGTGGTCTCTCTCTACCCACCAGGACTGTGTCTGTGTGGTTAAGAATGGGATATGTTTTATGGCACCATAGAATAAGTCACTGAGAGGAAGTAGTTAGGCCTCCAAGCCAAACCTCAAACAGTACTTTAGCGGGTTAGGAGTGAGAGGAGGTCTACTTGGGTAAACTGACTTCTTCTTTAGTAAAACCAGCCATCTGAAGTGTAGGGATCTACTGGGGTAAACTGACTTCTTCTTTAGTAAAACCAGCCATCTGAAGTGTAGGGATCTACTGGGGTAAACTGACTTCTCCTTTAGTAAAACCAGCCATCTGAAGTGTAGGGATCTACTGGGGTAAACTGACTTCTCCTTTAGTAAAACCAGCCATCTGTACTGTAGGGGTCTACTGGGGTAAACTGACTTCTCCTTTAGTAAAACCAGCCATCTGAAGTGTAGGGATCTACTGGGGTAAGCTGACTTCTCCTTTAGTAAAACCAGCCATCTGAAGTGTAGGGATCTACTGGGGTAAACTGACTTCTCCTTTAGTAAAACCAGCCATCTGAAGTGTAGGGATCTACTGGGGTAAGCTGACTTCTCCTTTAGTAAAACCAGCCATCTGAAGTGTAGGGATCTACTGGGGTAAACTGACTTCTCCTTTAGTAAAACCAGCCATCTGAAGTGTAGGGATCTACTGGGGTAAACTGACTTCTCCTTTAGTAAAACCAGCCATCTGAAGTGTAGGGATCTACTGGGGTAAACTGACTTCTCCTTTAGTAAAACCAGCCATCTGAAGTGTAGGGATCTACTGGGGTAAGTTGACTTCTCCTTTAGTAAAACCAGCCATCTGAAGTGTAGGGATCTACTGGGGTAAACTGACTTCTTCTTTAGTAAAACCAGCCATCTGAAGTGTAGGGATCTACTGGGGTAAACTGACTTCTCCTTTAGTAAAACCAGCCATCTGTACTGTAGGGGTCTACTGGGGTAAACTGACTTCTCCTTTAGTAAAACCAGCCATCTGAAGTGTAGGGGTCTACTGGGGTAAACTGACTTCTCCTTTAGTAAAACCAGCCATCTGTACTGTAGGTATACTGGGGTATACTGACTTCTCCTTTAGTAAAACCAGCCATCTGAAGTGTAGGGGTCTACTGGGGTAAACTGACTTCTCCTTTAGTAAAACCAGCCATCTGAAGTGTAGGGGTCTACTGGGGTAAACTGACTTCTCCTTTAGTAAAACCAGCCATCTGAAGTGTAGGGATCTACTGGGGTATACTGACTTCTCCTTTAGTAAAACCAGCCATCTGAAGTGTAGGGGTCTACTGGGGTAAACTGACTTCTCCTTTAGTAAAACCAGCCATCTGAAGTGTAGGGGTCTACTGGGGTAAACTGACTTCTCCTTTAGTAAAACCAGCCATCTGAAGTGTAGGGGTCTACTGGGGTAAACTGACTTCTCCTTTAGTAAAACCAGCCATCTGAAGTGTAGGGGTCTACTGGGGTAAACTGACTTCTCCTTTAGTAAAACCAGCCATCTGAAGTGTAGGGGTCTACTGGGGTAAACTGACTTCTCCTTTAGTAAAACCAGCCATCTGAAGTGTAGGGGTCTACTTGGGTAAACTGACTTCTCCTTTAGTAAAACCAGCCATCTGAAGTGTAGGGGTCTACTGGGGTAAACTGACTTCTCCTTTAGTAAAACCAGCCATCTGTACTGTAGGGGTCTACTGGGGTAAACTGACTTCTCCTTTAGTAAAACCAGCCATCTGTACTGTAGAGATTTTTGCAAATTTCAAAAAAATAAAAACAGCAATACCTTATTTACATAAGTATTCAGTCCCTTTTCTATGAGACTCGAACTTGAGCTCAGGTGCATCCTGTTTCCATTGATCATCCTTGAGATGTTTCTACAACTTGATTGGAGTCCACCTGTGGTAAATTCAATTGGTGGACATGATTTGGAAAGGCACACACCTGTTTATATAAGGTCTTCAGTTGACAGTGCATGTCAGAGCAAAAACCAAGCCATGAGGTCGAAGGAATTGTTTGTAGAGCTCTGAGACAGGATTGTGTAGAGAACAGATCTGGGGAAGGGTACCAAAACATTTCTGCAGCATTGAAGGTTCCCAAGAACACAGTGGCCTCCATCATTCTTAAATGGAAGATGTTTGGAACCACCAAGACTCTTCCGAGAGCTGGCTGCCTGGCCAAACTGAGCAATCAGGGAAGAAGGGCCTTGGTCAGGGAGGTGACCAAGAACCCGATGGTCACTCTGACAGAGCTCCAGAGTTCCTCTGTGGAGATGGGAGAACCTTCCAGAAGGACAACCATCTTTGCAGCACCCCACCAATCAGGCTTTATGGTGGAGTGGCCAGACGGAAGCCACTCGTCAGTAAAAGGCACATGACAGCCCGCTTGGAGTTTGCCAAAAGGCCCCTAAAGGACTCTCAGACCATGAGAAACAAGGTTCTCTGGTGTGATGAAACCAACTCTTTGGCCTGAATGCCATGCGTCACGTCTGGAGGAAACCAGGCACCATCCCTACGGTGAAGCATGGGGGTGACACCATCATGCTGTGGGGATGTTTTTCAGTGGCAGGGACTGGGAGACTAGTCAGGATCGAGGGAAAGATGAACAGTACAGAGAGATCCTTGATAAAAACCTGCTCCAGAGAGCTCAGGACCTCAGACTGGGGCGAAGGTTTACCTTCCAACAGGACAAAGACCCTAAGCACACAGCCAAGACAATGCAGGAGTGGCTTCGGGACAAGTCTCTGAATGTCCTTGAGTGGCCCAGCCAGAGCCTTGAATCCGATCGAACATCTCTGGAGAGACCTGAAAATAGCTGTGCAGCGACGCTCCCCATCCAACCTGACAGAGCTTGAGAGGATCTGCAGAGAAGAATGGAAGAAACTCACCAAATACAGGTGTGCCAAGCTTGTAGCGTCGTACCCAAGAAGACTCAAGGCTGTACTCGCTGCCAAAGGTGCTTCAACAAAGTACAGAGTAAAGGTTCTGAATACTTACGTAAATGTGATTTCATTTTTTTATTTTTTAGTAAATTTGAACACATTTCTAAAAACCTGTTTTTTCACTGTCATTATGGGGTATTGTGTGTAGATAGATTATTATTATTATTATTATTTTTTTAATAAGGCTGTAACGTAACAAAATGTTGAAAAAGTCAAGGGTTGTGAGTACTTTCCGAATGCGCCGTACATCAGGTCTGAATGAATGTCACTAGGTTCCTATTGGGACAGTTTGCGTGGGCCTGCTGCTCGACCGCGCCGTCCAAACCTCATCCACAGATGTCCTGATGCAAACAGAGCCAACGGAAAACAAACACCAACTGCCAAACAAACTCAACACTGTCCGAGTCCCAAATGGCACCGTGTTCCATATATAGTATAGTGCACTACTTTTGACCAGGGTCCATGGGGCTCTGGTCAAAGGTAGTGCACCATATAGGGAAAAGGGTGCCATTTGGGACGCAGGAACCGTTTCAATGTACAACACTGACCATTAGCTACCAACAAAACATGTGATTTATATACAGTACATAAAGATGCTGATCATTCCAAGTACTGTACACAGAAAAGAGAGACTGAAGTGGGGAATGGATGAATATATATGGAATCAGGACTTCAGTAGTCACATATGGACTTGGACACTGGAGCATATACAGTAGCTAAGGCTGAGACCATTAGTTCCTTACAACATGCCTTCTGATCCCTCATTAAAGCAGAGGGATTACTATAAAGGGAAGGGACATCCTCCCTGCCCCCTGTCCCCTCCTATCCCAGGACATCCTCCCTGCCCCCTGTCCCCTCCTATCCCAGGACATCCTCCACCTCTCATCCCTCCATCTCTCATCCCTCCATCTCTCATCCCTCCACCTCTCATCCCTCCACCTCTCATCCCTCCATCTCTCATCCCTTCACCTCTCATCCCTCCACCTCTCATCCCTCCATCTCTCATCCCTCCATCTCTCATCCCTCCATCTCTCATCCCTCCACCTCTCATCCCTCCATCTCTCATCCCTCCATCTCTCATCCCTCCACCTCTCATCCCTCCATCTCTCATCCCTCCACCTCTCATCCCTCCACCTCTCATCCCTCCATCTCTCATCCCTCCATCTCTCATCCCTCCATCTCTCATCCCTCCATCTCTCATCCCTCCACCTCTCATCCCTCCACCTCTCATCCCTCCATCTCTCATCCCTCCATCTCTGCTGGCAGTGACACAACCTCTCTCTGCTGTTCCCATACATTCTCAAACCCCAGCCCCAGCTCTTCTACAGTCCCAGCCCGCCCCTGTCTGTCTGTCTGTCTGTCTGTCTGTCTGAAGGCCAAACACCACAGTAGCATCTGAATATTTGGATGACTCATTCATACTACCACAGTAGCATCTGAATGGATGGATGGATGAATCATTTGGAAAAAGTATGGACACTGCTGCTTTGTTTGCGGATACGTTTTTACTACAGATGTAGTAGAAATCTCTTTTGTTGCTGAGAATTTCCTTGTACATAAACATTTTAGTCGATGCACTTATCTAGAGCAACTAAGGTCAAGTACCTTGCTCAAGGGCACATCGGCATATTTTTCACCTATTTGGCTCAGGGATTCAAACCAGGAACCTTTCAATTTCTGGCCCAACGCGCTGAACCACCTGCCACCCTATAGGACATTTGAACAGCATTTAATCATACAAACGCAACATTATTTTTTTTTACACTTCAAATGTTGACAGTCTGCACATGTGGGGTTTGAACCTGCAATATTTGGTTCCCAAACCAGGTCTTTTATCCTCTGCGTCACCTGGGAAGCAGGAAATGCGAACTTGTAGTGTATTTGAGTTTTAAAAAGGCTTCTAAAGTTTGACATTTCAGACTTGATTTGCCCTAATGAAAAATGTATCGACCCCTACAAAAATGTCCATTAATTATAATCCACATAATATTCACATTTCCTGTTGCAGCAGGATTATTTTCCTACTGTAACAAACTGGCTCAAATTAAGATCTTACATCTATATGTGTCTGATGTATAATATCCTTGTTGTGTTTCGCCAACTCAAGTTTGTGTTCTGTTGAAAGTTCTGCGATTTTGTTGTTGTTCAGCTTCGGACGGTGTAACGTCTTGAGGCTTGGCAGAGCAGAGCAGATCAGTCCAGGGGGCAACTGTTTTAAAGACCAGTTTATTAGGTACAACACCCAGTTCACAAAAATGGTTCACTCCTTCAGACTGTGAGTCACGTGGCTGTGGGCGAAAACTGCTCGTTGATGAGAGGTCGAAGAAGAATTGAGCAAGCTAACAGACAAATAACGGCGTAGTGCAACAGTGGTGTGCAGAACAGCATCTCGGAACGCACAACTCGTCAGTCTATGTTACGGATGGGCTATTGCAGCAGACGACCACACCGGGTTCCACTCCTATCAGCTAAAAACAAGAAGATGCGGCTCCAGTGGGCATGCGATCACAAACACTGGACAACTGAGGAGTGGAAAAACATCGCTTGGTCCGACGAATCCAGGTTCCTGTTGCGTCATGCTGATGGCAGAGTCAGGATTTGGCGTAAGCAGCATGAGTCCATGGCCCCATCCTGCCTGGTGTCAACCGTACAGGCTGGTGGCGGTGGTGTAATGGTGTGGGAAATGTTTTCCTGGCACACGTTAGGTCCCTTGATACCAATTGGCAACACCAGGCAGTAAATGAGTTAATGGACCAATAAGAAAGAGAGTTCCAAACCTCTCTGCCAATAACAGCTAGTTTTCAGTTTACCCCTCCCCACTCAGACCACTCCCAGACAGTCCTAGCAAAATTATTCAGTGAGAAATTGCTCTTTGCTAAGAAGCTTTTTTTTGGGGGGGAGGGACCATTTTAATTGAAAACAATCACAGTAAGGTACTTAATTGTTACCCAGAAATGATTTGATATTGAGATAAAAGCGTCTGCATGGACCTTTAACGCCCACAGTCTGCATGGCTCTTGCTGTTTTTCAAAGAAAATAAAAAACAGATGACTCCCTTTAAGTCCCTCTGTTGTCAGTTGAAGTTTTTGTCTGACAACTGAGTGGGGTCTGACAACTGGGGGACTGTGGTCTGACAACTGAGGGAGTTTGGTCTGACAACTGGGGGACTGTGGTCTGACAACTGAGGGAGTTTGGTCTGACAACTGGGGGAGTTTGGTCTGACAACTGGGGGAGTTTGGTCTGACAACTGGGGGAGTTTGGTCTGACAACTGGGGAGTTTGGTCTGACAACTGGGGAGTTTGGTCTGACAACTGGGGAGTTTGGTCTGACAACTGGGGGAGTTTGGTCTGACAACTGGGGGAGTTTGGTCTGACAACTGGGGGAGTTTGGTCTGACAACTGGGGGAGTTTGGTCTGACAACTGGGGGAGTTTGGTCTGACAACTGGGGGAGTTTGGTCTGACAACTGGGGGAGTTTGGTCTGACAACTGGGGGAGTTTGGTCTGACAACTGGGGGAGTTTGGTCTGACAACTGGGGGACTGTGGTCTGACAACTGGGGGAGTTTGGTCTGACAACTGGGGAGTTTGGTCTCGACAATTGAGGGAGTTTTGGTCTGACAACTGGGGAGTTTGGTCTGACAACTGGGGGAGTTTGGTCTGACAACTGGGGGAGTTTGGTCTGACAACTGGGGGACTGTGGTCTGACAACTGGGGGAGTTTGGTCTGACAACTGGGGGAGTTTGGTCTGACAATTGAGGGAGTTTTGGTCTGACAACTTGAGTGACTTCCTAATATGGATGCCGTAGACCAGGGCCTTCTAACAGAGATTGGTTATTGCTTTAGTTTAGGAAGGATATCCCATTCCTCTCCATATGGATCAGGACTGACCATCATCAACATCAGTGTCCAGCCGGCTGCCTGGCTGTCTGAGTGAGAGAGGTCACGGTTTTCTAACGGAGTGGACTGAAACAGACGCCCAGTGATTATTGCTGTGGTTTATGTCGCATAACATAGCTCCTCTGTGTGTCAGCAACCTAAACTGACCTTTGACCTTCTAGGGCAGCATAGCGGAGACTTCCTGTGGTGTGTGATCCCAACCTGCTGGCGCTGCCTGCTGACACCCAGGAGCCAGGGCTCCATGGCTGCATCCCAGATGGCACCCTATTCCCTTTATAGAGCACTACTTTTGACCAGAGCCCGTGAAATTAGTGCGCAATGTGTCGAATAGGGTTCCATTTGGGACACGGCCCGTGACTCAGCCAGGAAGGAGGGGATCGTTACGTAACAGAGACGGCAGCAGAACGTTAATGCTTCTTGTTATTACTCATTTCCATGGAGATAAGCTTATCTTGGGTTGTCTGGATGGAGAAGACATCTTTATAAACATCAGACAGGAAGGAGCAACTGCAAGTCATAGCTCATGAATTACACTCCCACTTAGAGATAGAATTCCTCATGTATGCCTGTATGCCTGTATGACTGAGATTGAACACATCTTTCTGTTCCTATCCTATCATCTCTGGGTGGTCTCTGAGACATGAATCTCACTTGGGAAAAAATGACAGAAGAACCAACCCCACCGGCAGTGAGAACCAACCCTACCGTAGTCCATGGTTGTTAGTATAAACGTCAGGGACTTGGGTGGACCTGGGCTCATAACTGAATCCAGGAGCTCTGGATTCCAAACATCTCCCCGCTGTGTGATCTCATCTCATCAAGGGTTTCAGCGGTTACAATAACCAACTGACGTATCCATCGAGCCGGGAGTCCTGTCCTGGCAGGACACTCTGTCCTCCTAGGTCTCTGTCCCCCCACCCTGGGTGGACCCCCCCAAGGAACCGCCCCTGTCCCCCAGCACCAGCCCTGCCCCCTTCTATATCCCAGCACCACCACCACCTGCCCTGCCCCCCTCTAACCCCACTAACCCCCACCCCCACCACCACTACCCATACACTCCACCACCACCATTACTACCCATACACTCCACCACCACCACCACCACCACCACTACCCATACACTCCACCACCACCACCACCACTACTACCCATACACTCCACCACCACCACCACTACTACCCATACACTCCACCACCACCACCACCACTACCCATACACTCCACCACCACCACCACCACTACCCATACACTCCACCACCACCACCACTACCCATACACTCCACCACCACCACCACCACTACCCATACACTCCACCACCACCACCTACCCATACACTCCACCACCACCACCACTACTACCCATACACTCCACCACCACCACCACCACTACCCATACACTCCACCACCACCACCACCACTACCCATACACTCCACCACCACCACCACAACCACCACCACTACCCATACACTCCACCACCACCACCACCACTACCCATACACTCCACCACCACCACCACCACCACCACCACCACCACTACCCATACACTCCACCACCACCACCACCACCACTACCCATACACTCCACCACCACCACCACCACCACTACCCATACACTCCACCACCACCACCACCACTACTACCCATACACTCCACCACCACCACCACCACTACCCATACACTCCACCACCACCACCACCACTACCCATACACTCCCCCACCACCACCACCACCACTACCACATACACTCCACCACCACCACTACCCATACACTCCACCACCACCACCACTACCACTACCACATACACTCCACCACCACCACCACTACCCATACACTCCACCACCACCACCACCACCACTACCCATACACTCCACCACCACCACCACCACTACTACCCATACACTCCACCACCACCACCACATACCCATACACTCCACCACCACCACCACCACCACTACCCATACACTCCACCACCACCACCACCACTACTACCCATACACTCCACCACCACCACCACCACCACTACCCATACACTCCACCACCACCACCACCACTACTACCCATACACTCCACCACCACCACCACTACCCATACACTCCACCACCACCACCACCACCACTACCCATACACTCCCACCACCACCACCACCACTACTACCCATACACTCCACCACCACCACCACCACTACCCATACACTCCACCACCACCACCACCACTACCCATACACTCCCCCACCACCACCACCACCACTACCACATACACTCCACCACCACCACTACCCATACACTCCACCACCACCACCACTACCACTACCACATACACTCCACCACCACCACCACTACCCATACACTCCACCACCACCACCACCACCACTACCCATACACTCCACCACCACCACCACCACTACTACCCATACACTCCACCACCACCACCACTACCCATACACTCCACCACCACCACCACCACCACTACCCATACACTCCACCACCACCACCACCACTACTACCCATACACTCCACCACCACCACCACCACCACTACCCATACACTCCACCACCACCACCACCACTACTACCCATACACTCCACCACCACCACCACTACCCATACACTCCACCACCACCACCACCACCACTACCCATACACTCCACCACCACCACTACTACCCATACACTCCACCACCACCACCACCACCACTACCCATACACTCCACCACCACCACCACCACTACTACCCATACACTCCACCACCACCACCACCACCACTACCCATACACTCCACCACCACCACCACCACCACTACCCATACACTCCACCACCACCACCACCACTACCCATACACTCCACCACCAGCCCTGGCCTTCCTTACCCCTCTAACCCTCTCCCTTAGTGTGGACTCACTTTGGATGCCTATTCTTCTTCATGTTCACAGTAAAATGGAGTAACATACTACATTTGTGTGTTTTATTCTTCATTTTCTTTGTAAACTGTGTTGTGTGTAAAATGGGAAACCCCCTCAATTTTTTTCTGAAAATCATTCAATCTGGCTGCTACTCTACACTCCAAGGTGTCCAGATCACATTACTCAAAACACCTAAGAAGCACATCCCTGACAACTCCAAAGACACGTAGTAATCATTTATGATGGGACGTCCCCAACACATGCAGCCTCCTGGACTTAACAGGCCTATGTTCATTAATGCTTTTTGCCTTTATGGGGTCTTATTGGCAGTTTGTTGTTAAGAGCGAGGAGCTGCGGGAGGTAGCTAGCTAGCTAGCGTAAAGCGGTGTGTATCAGAGGAGATGTGTTAAGGGAGGAATTGGGACGAAGCGAGAGGTAGCTAGCTAGCTAGCGTAAAGCGGTGTGTATCAGAGGAGATGTGTTAAGGGAGGAAGCGAGAGGAAGCGAGGGGTAGCTAGCTAGCATAAAGCGGTGTGTATCAGAGGAGATGTGTTAAGGGAGGAATTGGGAGGAAGCTAGAGGTAGCTAGCTAGCTAGCGTAAAGCGGTGTGTATCAGAGGAGATGTGTTAAGGGAGGAAGCGAGAGGAAGCGAGAGGTAGCTAGCTAGCTAGCGTAAAGCGGTGTGTATCAGAGGAGATGTGTTAAGGGAGGAATTGGGAGGAAGCGAGAGGTAGCTAGCTAGCTAGCGTAAAGCGGTGTGTATCAGAGGAGATGTGTTAAGGGAGGAAGCGAGAGGAAGCGAGAGGTAGCTAGCTAGCTAGCGTAAAGCGGTGTGTATCAGAGGAGATGTGTTAAGGGAGGAAGCGAGAGGAAGCGAGAGGTAGCTAGCTAGCTAGCGTAAAGCGGTGTGTATCAGAGGAGATGTGTTAAGGGAGGAATTGGGAGGAAGCGAGAGGTAGCTAGCTAGCTAGCGTAAAGCGGTGTGTATCAGAGGAGATGTGTTAAGGGAGGAATTGGGAGGAAGCGAGAGGTAGCTAGCTAGCTAGCGTAAAGCGGTGTGTATCAGAGGAGATGTGTTAAGGGAGGAAGCGAGAGGAAGCGAGAGGTAGCTAGCTAGCTAGCGTAAAGCGGTGTGTATCAGAGGAGATGTGTTAAGGGAGGAATTGGGAGGAAGCGAGAGGTAGCTAGCTAGCTAGCGTAAAGCGGTGTGTATCAGAGGAGATGTGTTAAGGGAGGAAGCGAGAGGAAGCGAGAGGAAGCTGTCTGAGCTGATGGCTCTTGGGGGTCTGATGATTGGAGCCATGTGGGCTGCAGATGATGAGGTAAAGCTGGTAGCTTGTTGTCTGGAGAACACTCACGTTGGTTGCGTCCAAAATGGTGCCCTTTTCTCTTTTTTGAACACGGCCCCTGTGGGCTCTGGACAAAAGTTGTGCATTATACAGGGAATAGGAGGCCATTTTGGACGCAGACTCACTCACTCTATACGTACAACATGGGATGTATTGACTTGGCTCTGGTCCACAGACGTACACTATAGGCAGTGGTGGAAAAAGTACTCAGTTGTCATACTTGAGTAAAAGCAAAGATACCTTTTAATAGAAAATGACTAAAGTAAAAGTGAAAGTCGCCCAGAAAAAGTCTCTAAAAGTGTCTGGTTCTAAAATTACTCAACCGTCACATATAAAAGTACAAAGTAAAAGTAAATGCTATACATCAACTTCCTTAAAGCAAACCAGACGGCACAATATTCTTGTTTTTTTTAAAATGCACAGACAGACAGGGGCACACTCCAACACTCAGACTTCATTTACAAACGTCGTATTTGTGTTAAGTGAGTCTGAGTGCGCCAGATCAGAGGCAGTAGGTATAACTCGTTAATATTGATAGGTGCGTGAATTGAACCGTATTGCTGTCCTGCCTGAGCATTTAAAATGTAACAAGTACTTTTGGGTGTCAGGGAAAATGTATGCAGTAAAAAGTAGATTATTTTATTTAGGAATGTGTCACGACTTCCCCCGAAGCTGCCTCCTCTCCTTGTTCGGGCAGGCTTCGGCGTTCGTCGTCACCGGCCTTCTAGCCACTGCCGCTCCTCATCTCATCATTCCATTTGTTTTGTCTTGTTTATTACACACACCTGGTTCATATCCCCTCATCAGTACCTGTATAAGCATTCCCTCTGCCCCCCATGTCTTTGTGTGTGATTGTTCCATGTGGAGGTGATGATAGCTCGGTGGAGCTGTATGTATTGTATCGCCGGGTTATTCACCTGTGTGTTTTGTTTTCTCCAGTGTGCCATTATAACGCACTGTTGTGTTTTACGCATTGCTGTGTATCGCTGTATTTGCTGAATAAACCATTTATTCTGTGATTTACCCCTCCTACGCCTGACTCCGTCCAAATCACCCGCTACAGAATGTAGTGAATTAAAAGTAAAAGTTGTCAAAAATATAAATAATAAAGTACAGATACTCCAAAAAACTACTTAAGTAGTACTTTAAAGTATTTTTACTTAAGCACTTTACACCACTGAGTATAGGCTCTCTGTGCAGAGATGAGGATTGACACGAACCCCCTAAAGGGTGTACAAGGGCTCCTTCATCTGGTTGGCGTCATGACCTCCTAACCTTATTACTGTGTGTGTGTGTGTGTGTGTGTGTGTTGTAAGTGTGTGTGTGTGTGTTGTAAGTGTGTGTGTGTGTGTGTGTGTTGTAAGTGTGTGTGTTGTAAGTGTGTGTATGTGTGTGTGTGTGTGTGTTGTAAGTGTTTGTGTGTGTGTGTGTGTTGTAAGTGTGTGTGTGTGTGTGTGTGTGTGTGTTGTAAGTGTGTGTGTGTGTGTGTTGTAAGTGTGTGTGTTGTAAGTGTGTGTGTGTGTGTTGTAAGTGTGTGTGTGTGTGTGTTGTAAGTGTGTGTGTGTGTGTGTGTGTGTGTGTGTGTGTGTGTGTGTGTGTGTGTGTGTGTGTGTGTGTGTGTGTTAGTGTGTGTGTGTGTTGTGTGTGTGTGTGTGTGTTGTAAGTGTGTGTGTGTGTGTGTGTGTGTGTGTGTGTGTGTGTTGTAAGTGTGTGTGTGTGTGTGTGTGTGTGTGTGTGTGTGTGTGTGTGTGTGTGTGTGTGTGTGTGTGTGTGTGTGTGTGTGTGTGTGTGTGTGTGTGTGTGTGTGTGTGTGTGTGTGTGTGTGTGTGTGTGTGTGTGTGTGTATTGTAAGTGTACACCCATTGGTTGCAGGTTATTGCATAACATAAATGGAGCGATGGCAGTAAAAATTCACCATCTTCAATAAAACAAGTTGGGAAAGTGGATACATTTCAGTAATAGACTATATTATTACATCATCTATTTACACTGTAATTACATGGCAGTTCTGTTAACAAAACATTAATATACTGTCAAAAACGGCATTCAGAATCATCAATCCCCTTAAAGTAACGGAACACAAGCCATTTCAAAACAACAGGGTTGTGATGACTTAACCTCCCAGAGATTCTTTAAATTCCTCCAGGGATATAGCCAAAGCATTTCTAATTCTAAAAACAAAAACACCAAAGTTGTAGAAATGTAAGGGGTATTGAAAAAGTACAGTTGAAAAGAAAGAAAGTTAATGAAATATTTGACAAGGAGTATATCCCAAATGGCACATTATTCCTTATGTAGTGTACTACTTTTGAGCAGGTCCCTATAGGCTCTGATAACAAGTAGTGCACTATAAAGGGAATAGGGTACCATTTGGGACACATGTCAAAGTCTTTCTTGTTATGGAACTGTAGTGAAAGTAGCAGAGGTCCCTTCTGTCAACAGGAACCCCTTTACCAAGTCTCTCTACTTTATGTTCCTGCTTGCTTCAGGGATTAAAACATCACTACTGGTTTTAGTGTCCGCCTCCGCCTCAGATCTCCATCAGCCCCCTTTGTAACGCCGGACAAGTTTCATTTTGATTTAAGAATGTTTTTTTTTTTTTTAATTTTATTTTGTTCAACCTTTATTTAATGATGACATTTGAGTCAGAGAAAAGTTGACAGAATAATAATAATAATAATATCAACCCAGTGTGGTGGAAAGTTACTAGGGCTCAATCCCAAATGACCCCCTATTCCCTATGTAGTGCACTACTTCCCACAGAGCTCAGGTCAAAAGTAGTGCGCTATGTAGGGGAATAGGGTGCCATTTGGGACGCTACTTAGGCCAATATGGGCCAATCTCCCAGCAAGGTACAGTAGGGAGCAAAACGGGAAGAATGTGAGCAATTCCCTTGATCCAATTTGGAGTTTGGAAGGGCATAGCATGTCAGGAGGCATCACGTTAAGGTGCTGGGCTTCATTAAGGGAGATAAAGGCCAACCATTAATTTGCCCTTCTGACGGTCATATTAACAAAGTAGTGCTGGGGGGGCAGTAATGGAATTGGTTTGGTTATCTCTGGGAAACACGCATACTTGGTACCGGAAAATACACGTCTCGTGACTTGGGTGAAAAGTAAAGTGAAAGTCCAAATAAATCATATATAAGATAATGTTAGATGAGTGGCCTGGGAAAAAACCCTTCAGCATTGTGTTGTATCCTGTCTGTCTGTCTGTCTGTCTGTCTGTCTGTCTGCCTGTCTGTCTGTCTGTCTGTCTCCCTCTCTCTCTCTCTCTCTCTCTCCATCCATCGTCTGTTAAATAAAACAACACAAATTTTTGTGTTAGTAGGATTGCTGGTATTTGGTACGGGATTGGTACGGGATTTAAACAGTGAAGGTCAATTTGTGCCGTGATTTAAACTGTGAATGTCAATTTGTTCCGTGATTTAAACAGTGAAGGTCAATTTGGTCCGTGAATTAAACAGTGAAGGTCCATCTGATCCGTGATTTAAACTGTGAATGTCAATTTGTTCCGTGATTTAAACAGTGAAGGTCCATCTGGTCCGTGATTTAAACAGTGAAGGTCCATTTGGTCCGTGATTTAAACAGTGAAGGTCCATTGTTAGTATAAGCTCAGGATTGTGGCCAATGCAAGCAATGCTTGATGCTTTAAAAAAAACATCCTGTTCCTTTTCTTGCCATTTATATACCATATGAAACATTATCCAAAGCAACATATAAATGCACTGGTTATAAATCAAAATGTTGAGATGGTTGAAACTTGGTTGCTATCCAACATGCAATTTGACAGAGAGAACATGCGTCCTCCAAGAATTTCTATTGTCTTCACCTAGCAACATATCTTATGATACAGACACATTTTGGCTTGATATTGGGAATACACATTTATTATCATCTTGGCGTCTCGGCCAAGTTATAAGTTGAACGTTCTGGCGGCTATATCGATCTCTTGGGTTTATGTTTTTCAGGAGCTGCAAGTCGATCAAATTTGTTACGGATTCCTGACAAGGAGAGTGCCAATTTTGTCTGAGGGTTGTGGGTGGGGTGGTTGATTGTGCAATACTTCTTCTGGCCTAACATTAACATCAAGATGAGAGAAAGTACGTTTTCACTGTTTTCAGCCCAACTTAGTTATGCCGTTCGCCTTAATTGCATTTGCATGCATTTCCAACACACAATGTTTTGGTTTTTTCTTAATCCTCACCAGCCAATGAATATGGCTTTTATCATGTTTTTGTCACTTTAATCATTCCACCAGAGGTGGCCTACCGCAGGGAAACACAGCGGGGAAGTAATTTAGCATTGCACATCATCGCTAACTGTTGTTGAATATTATTGACTTGCTCGTGACACTATATTGCCTACTTCCCATTTCACTGTAGTGAAACGGGATAATCATTTTATTAAATGGCATGGTACTTGTTAATCTCACCCTTAAGTTACCTCAGCTCTACTTCTCACGCCAGCTTTTCTTGAGATAACTTGCTTTGTTAACACCTAATGTTACATTGACACCCTTGGTATCTAAGGTCAGCGGTTTCACACTTTTGAACGATCTGCTGTGAAATGAAGCTGAGACAAAAACTAATAACAACTGATCCTGGTACAGGGACAACATATTAGTCCCACATATTGGTAGTAATAACAACTGATCCTGGTACAGGGACAACATATTAGTGATGCACAGAGTGATGCAAACAGAGTGATGCAGAGAGAGTGATGTAGACAGAGAGAGATGCAGAGAGAGAGTGATGCAGACAGAGAGAGAGTGATGCAGAGAGAGAGAGAGTGATGCAGAGAGAGAGCGAGTGATGCAGAGAGAGTGATGCAGACAGAGTGATGCAGAGAGAGAGAGTGATGCAGACAGATTGATGCAGAGAGAGAGAGATGCAGACAGAGAGTGATACAGACAGAGAGAGAGTGATGCAGAGAGAGAGAGTGATGCAGACAGAGTGATGCAGAGAGAGAGATGCAGACAGAGAGTGATGTAGACAGAGAGTGATGCAGACAGAGTGATGCAGACAGAGAGTGATGCAGAGAGAGTGATGCAGAGAGAGTGATGCAGAGAGAGTGAGTGATAAAGAGCGAGTGATGCAGAGAGAGCATACGGTACTGAGGTCTATACATTACTAATATCACATCAGAAAATCAGTGTGTCAGAGGGGTCCAGCACTTCTCAACACTCCTCATCTCCTACATGGAACACTTGGCATTGTCCATGGTCCTCTCTCTTTCTCTCTCTCTCTCTCTCCCTCTCTCTCTCTCTCTCTCCCTCTCTGTATCTCTCTCTCTCTCGCTCTCTCTCTCTCTCTCTCTCTCTCTCTCTCTCTCTCTCTCTCTCTCTCTCTCTCTCTCTCTCTCTCCCTCTCTCTCTCTCTCTCTCTCTCTCTCTCTCTCTCTCTCTCTCTCTCTCTCTCTCTCTCTCTCTCTCTCTCTCCTCTCTCTCTCTCTCTCTCTCTCTCTCTCTCTCTCTCTCTCTCTCTCTCTCTCTCTCTCTCTCTCTCTCTCTCTCTCTCTCTCTCTCCCTCTCTCTCTCTCTCTCTCTCTCTCTCTCTCTCTCTCTCTCTCTCTCTCTCTCTCTCTCTCTCTCTCTCTCTCCTCTCTCTCTCTCTCTCTCTCTCTCTCTCTCTCTCTCTCTCTCTCTCTCTCTCTCTCTCTCTCTCTCTCTCTCTCTCTCTCTCTCTCTCTCTCTCTCTCTCTCTCTCTCTCTCTCTCTCTCTCTCTCTCTCTCTCTCTCTCTCTTTCTCTCTCTCTCTCTCTCTCTCTCTCTGTCTCTCTCTCTCTCTCTCTCTCTCTCTATCTGTCTCTCTCTATCTCTCTCTCTCTCTCTCTCTCTCTCTCTCTCTCTCTCTCTCTCTCTCTCTCTCTCTCTCTCTCTCTCTCTCTCTCTCTCTCTCTATCTCTCTCTCTCTCTCTCTCTCTCTCTCTCTCTCTCTCTCTCTCTCTCTCTCTCTCTCTCTCTCTCTCTCTCTCTCTCTCTCTCTCTCTCTCTCTCTCTCTCTCTCTCTCTCTCTCACTCTCGCTCTCTCTCCACTACAGAGACATCCATCCTGTCTGTTTAAAGAGAGCTGGGGGTTAGAGGAGGGCCTGTGCTCCGGGGCTATACTTCAGGCTGTGTCTCTAATGGCACCCTATTCCCTTTACAAGGTCCTGGTCAAAAGTAGTGCACTATATAGGGAATAGGGTGTGATTTGGGACACATACATAATGTAATCTGTCTTCTTCTCCTCTGCAGTTAAACCCAGTGGAGTCCTCCTGCTACAGTGATAATAAAGGAATGGTTCTAAATCAAACCCAGACCTCTCTGTTGAAGATGCAGTAGTGGAGTTCTGGTGAGTTAGAGTTCTCTTCCCTGCTTGCTGTGTTAGGGCCAAGGGCTTACCTTCACAGTAGATATTACACTCTTAGAAAAAAATATGCTATCTAGAACCTAAAAGGGTTATTTGGCTATCCCCATAGGATAACCCTTTGCAGAACCCTTTTTGGTTCCAGGTAGAACCCTTTTGAGTTCTATTGTAGAACTCTTTACACAGAGGATTCTACATGGAACCCAAAAGAGTTCTACCTGGAACCAAAAAGTATTCTACCTGGAACCAAAAAGGGTTCCCCTACGGGGACAGCCGAAGAACCCTTTCGGAACCCTTTTTTCTAAGAGTGTAGGGAAGGTTGCTCCAAAGTGCACATGTGTGTTTGTCTCTTAGTTTAGGAAGTAACATATTTTACATCTAGACTAAACAAATACAATCAATAAACACTTGAGACTTTCAGAAGGTATTGCATCAATTTGAAGACTTGGCAACTTCAATTTGCTCTTGTCATAAAACAATCAATCAAGGAAAAAGAGCTCATCCATGAGGTTTTGATGTTGATATTGATTGCCAAACCTTTGATAGTGTTATTGATACCCTTTGATAGAGCCTTTATCTATCAAAATAGCAATTGACAATGACATTTTGTTTTAAAGCAGGTGCAGTTGGGTGTTTACCTCACAGCTGTATGTTAACCAGGTGATATTTATTTCATTTTTTATTTTTTATTTTACCTTTATTTAACTAGGCAAGTCAGTTAAGAACAAATTCTTATTTACAATGACGGCCTACACCGGCCAAACCCGGACGACGCTGGGCCAATTGTGTCATCTGATTTAGGGATGCTGCTTCAGGCATCGGTCATATTCTGAGGTAGTAGATTAATGACCACATACCTGTGTTACCTTCTCAGTCTCCTCAGGCCAACACCAGGTAACGATTACTGTCTATAGGCCAACACCAGGTAACAATTACTGTCTATAGTCCAACACCAGGTAACAATTACTGTCTATAGTCCAACACTTGGTTACTGTCTATAGTCCAACACCAGGTTACTGTCTATAGTCCAACACCAGGTTACTGTCTATAGTCCAACACCAGGTTACTGTCTATAGTCCATCACCAGGTTACTGTCTATAGTCCATCACCAGGTTACTGTCTATAGTCCATCACCAGGTTACTGTCTATAGTCCAACACCAGGTTACTGTCTATAGTCCAACAGCAGGTTACTGTCTATAGTCCATCACCAGGTTACTGTCTATAGTCCAACACCAGGTTACTGTCTATAGTCCAACACCAGGTTACTGTCTATAGTCCATCACCAGGTTACTGTCTATAGTCCAACACCTAGTAGTAATGATAATTCAGAAAGGAAACGTGTACGTTTTACCATTTATTAGAAAATATGAAAGCGCATAGTCTTGGAGTTAGGGCTCTGCTCCTTCAGGTTAGCTCACTGCCAGAGCCAAGCGTCATATGAAGATAAAATGCTATACTACATCCCCTGAAGGAAGAAACACAGAATACTACAGACATGCTATACTACATCCCCTGAAGGAAGAAACACAGAATACTACAGACATGCTATACTACATCCCCTGAAGGAAGAAACACAGAATACTACAGACATGCTATACTACATCCCCTGAAGGAAGAAACACAGAATAACACAGACAGGTGGAGGCTGGGGTGGTGGTGGGATATCACAAAACAGCAAGTATAGCGAGTAACAGCTAGTTACAGCAACAACAGAAACACCAGGGTAAAGAAAGTCATGCTCCTTGCTTAGCGAGTACAACTTCCTCCTGATTCGGCCCGTACATGGCGCGAACTATGGACCTCTGCCTCACAAACACACGTGACCACCCTCCTCAAGCGTCTTGGCCCCATCGTGGCGCCTCAAAAGCTAGCTAATGAGGCGACGCAAGCGGGACACTTCAGGCTGAGGAGTCATTTTCACACATCCCCGTGTGCTACACATGACATCACGGTGTCGAGGAAGCATGTGTAGAGCTGGTCAATTGAAATAGGCCGCATGTGAGTAGTGTTGAATCCAATTGGAGCGATGTCCGCTGATGCAATCAGCTGATGCCACCTCAACGGGGTTCCCCTTCTAAACTGGCTTGGCTTTATTGTGATGGTACAATCTCTCTCTCTCTCATACTCTCTCTGTCTACAGTGCATTCAGAAAGGATTCACACCCCTTGGCTTTTTTCCACATTTTGTTGTGTTACAGCCTGAATTTTAAATGTATTACATTTAGTTTTTTTTTTGTCACTGGCCTGCACACAATACCCCATAATTTCAAAGTGGAATTATGTTTTTCAAAATGTTTACAAATGAATAGAAAATGAAAAGCTTGAGACAATAAGTATTCAACCCCTTTGTTATGGTAAAATGTGCATAACAAGTCACATAATAAATTGCATGGACTCATTCTGTGTGCAATAATAGTGTTTAACGTGATTTTTTTAAAAAGTTACAGAGCATAAATATCCCCCCCACCCCTCCAAAATATGCTAACCTCACCTGTTATTATAATGGTGAGAGCTTAGCATGTCGTGGGGTATGATATTTGTGCGTCTGTAACTTTCTCACTCATCATTAATCACAATTCATTCAGGATTATCCGTAATCGAGGTAGCATCCACATTAATGTAGAAGTGTTTAGAAACATATTATATTCTTATTTACAATAAAAGTGACTCCAAATTGAGGCAATACATTATTTACCATTAATTGGGCACAAAATAATCTGAAACACAACCAAAACAAACAGCAAATGCATCCAACAAGTATGTAGAGTCAAAAGCTTGATATAGTCATTGCGTGCAATGAATATTGGACCAAATACAACACTTTTGACTACTTTCATACACATATAAGTGGATTTGTCCCAATACTTTTGGTCCCCCAAAATGGGGGGACTATGTACAAAACGTGCTGTAATTTCTAAACGGTTCACATGATATGGATGAAATACCCTCAAATGATTTTATCATTTCAAATCCAAAAGTGTTGGACAGAACCAAAACAACTAAAAATGTGTCACTATCCCGATCCTGCTGGAGCTCACTGTCTCTGTCACTACAAAGATACAGGCGTCCTTCCTAACTCAGTTGCCGGAGAGGAAACGGTGACTTTAAAACAGTTACAGAGTTTAATGGCTGTGACAGGAGAAAACTGAGGATTGATCAACAACATTGTAGTTACTCCACAATACTAACCTAATTGACAGAGTGAAAAGAAGGAAGCCTGTACAGAATGAAAATATTCCAAAACATGCATCCTATTTGCAGCAAGGCACTAAAGTAGTACTGCAAAAAATTTGGCAAAGCAGTTCACTTGTTGTCCTGAATACAAAGTGTTATGTTTGGGGCAAATTCAATAGAACACATTAATGAGGACCACCATCCATATTTTCAAAGCATGGTGGTGGCTGCATCATGTTATGGGTATGTTTGTAATCGTTAGGGACTGGGGAGTTTTTCAGGATAAAAAATAAACGGAATGGAGCTAAGCACAGGCAAAATCCTAGAGGAAAACCTGGTTCAGTCTGCTTTACACCAGGAACTAGGAGATTAATTCACCTTTCAGCAGGACAATAACCTAAAACACAAGGCCAAATCCACACTGGAGTTGCTTACCAAGAAGACAGTGAATGTTCCTGAGTGGCCGAGTTACAGTTTTTACTTAAATCTACTTGTTAACCTATGGCAAGACCTGAAAATGGTTTTCTAGCAATGATCAACAACCACTGTGAGCACGCTGCGTTGGGTCCCAGTGAGGCATTTAAACTGGTAACACAGCTTCCCCTCAGAGACGAGTCACAGAATCACCTCACACCCTTCCTTTAACATGGCCAATATTTGGTTCGTCTCACACACACATCACACCACCCTTCCCTTAACTTCCCTTACAGTGCTCAATGTTCACGTTAGCCATCGTATCAGCCGCCAGCTAAAACTGACCTTCCAAACCAAATAAATGTCCAATGTTGGCTGTGAGAACATAAAAAAGGTTGATAAGTTCATAGAGTAACATAACACCCAAATGTGAACTTGACAAAGGTCCATATGTGAATACGTTAACATGAGACTGCTCCAAATTCAGAGCGACAAAGATTGTGAACAGTCAGTGACTGCATGGGGGATAATTCCTTGTTCCAGTAATCAGGCCAGCCCATAATTGATTCTGGTTAGGAAGCAATAAGGCGTACAGACAAGTAACACTTAGATGGGTAAAAAGAGATCACTAGTTTTTATTATGGCTACGTGCCAAATGGCACCCTATTCCCTATATAGTGCACTATTTATGGGCCCTGGTCAAAAGTAGTGCACTATAAAGGGAATAGGGTATCAATTTAAGATGCAGACATTATCGCTATAAAATCCATCTCAGAATTAGTCACTTCCAACAGCGTCCTCAGAGAAGGGGTTAGCTGATTCATTTCTAGGGTCGCGGCCCCTGGCGGAGTCGCCTGTCAAACAAGGCCAAGAGCAAATAAACTCTTCACAGCAGAATGAGTTCCACCACAAATGAGGTTGTGTTGTGTTCCCGTCTAGGCTAGTGTCGGTCTGCCGCTGTGGGCCAGTGGCTGGCCGGCCAGACCTTTGTTTTCCTTTGCTCTGCTTCTCTCTCCTCTACTCGTCTTTCTCTATTTCTCATTGTGATAATTGAGATAAGTGGTCGACTTCCTGATTCCCTTGTGCAGCCGGGCGAGTGTCAGGGTTTGTTTGAGTTCACAGCTTTTGGAGTGTTTAATGAGAGACAGCCACAGTTTCCTCCAGGTAAATAAAAAATATATAAATACTCATTACCATTATTTGTAGAGTATACTGATATTTGTTGCTACTTTTGTTACCATGCAAATATAAGCATTCGCTACCAATAAGATAATCCACGCATAGCCCAAAACTGTCTAGTAGGGATCTCAAGGCCTAACAGGGTGGTCTGCTGACTCAGTGCTCTGTAGACTCTGCTCTGTAAACTATCATGAGAATATTGGAAGGTCAAAGTGGGTCATTTATCAAGAATAAGACCTTTAAAGATAGATTTATGAACCCTACTGATAGGTACAGTGCATTCGGAAAGTATTCAGACCCCTTGACTTTTCCACATTTTGTTATGTTATAGTTTTATTCTAAAATGGATTAAATTAATTTATTTCCTCATCAATCTACACACAATACCCCATAATGACAAAGCGAAAACAGGTTTTTAGAAATGTTGCAAATGTATAACAAATAAAAACAGAAATACCTTATTTACATAAGTATTCAGACCCTTTGCTATGAGACTCGAAATTGAGCTCAGGTGCATCCTGTTTCCATTGATCATCCTTGAGTTGTTTCTACAACTTGGTTGGAGTCCACCTGTGGTAAATTCAATTGATTTGACATGATTTGGAAAGGCAGACACCTATCTATAAAAGGTCCCACAGTTGACAGTGCATGTCAGAGCAAAAAGCAAGCCATGAGGTTGAAGGAATTGTCTGTAGAGCTCCGAGACAGGATTGGGGAACGGTACCAAAAAATGTCTGCAGCATTGAAGGTCCCCAAGAACACAGTGGTCTCCATCATTCTTAAATGGAAGAAGTTTGGAACCACCAAGACTTTTCCTAGATCTAGCCGCCTGGCCAAACTGAGCAATCGGGGGTGAAGCACCTTGGTCAGGGAGGTGACCAAGAACCCTATGGTCACTCTGACAGAGCTCCAGAGTTCATCTGTGGAGATGGGAGAACCTTCCAGAAGGACAACCATCTCTGCAGCACTCCACCAATCAGGCCTTTATGGTAGAGTGGCCAGACGGAAGCCACTCCTCAGTATAAGGCACATGACAGCCCGCTTGGAGTTTGCCAAAAGGCACCTAAAGACTCTCAGACCATGAGAAACAAGATTCTCTGGTCTGATGAAACCAAGATTGAACTCGTTGGCCTGAATGTCAAGCATCACGTCTGGAGGAAACCTGGCACCATCCCTAAGGTGAAGCATGGTGGAGGCAGCATCATGCAGTGGGGATGTTTTTCAGGGACTGGGAGTCTAATCAGGATCGAGGGAAAGATGAACAGAGCAAAGTACAGAGAGATCCTTGATGAAAACCTGCTCCAGAGCGCTCAGGACCTCAGACTCGGGCGAAGGTTTACCTTCCAACAGGAAGGTAAACGGGGACAAGTCTCTGAATGTCCTTGAGTGGCCCAGCCAGAGCCCGGACTTGAACCTGATCGAACATCTCTGGAGAGACCTGAAAATAGCTGTGCAGCGACGCTCCCCATCCAACCTGACAGAGCTTGAGAGGATCTGCAGAGAAGAATGGAAGAAACTCCCCAAATACAGGTGTGCCAAGCTTGTAGCGTCATATCCAAGAAGACTCGAGGCTGTATCCAACTTGACAGAGCTTGAGAGGATCTGCAGAGAAGAATGTGAGAAACTCCCCAAATACAGGTGTGCCAAGCTTGTAGCGTCATACCCAAAAATATTTGAGGCTGTAATCAGTGCCAAAGTACTAAGTAAAGGGTCTGAACACTTACGTAAATGTGATATTTCAGTTTTTTTTTTTTTATACATTTGCAAACATTTCTAAACACCTGTTTTTGCTTTGTTATCATGGGGTATTGTGTGTAGATTGATGAGGGAAAAAAAACGATTTAAGCCATTTTAGAATAAGGCTGTAACGTAAAACAAAATATGGAAAAAGTCAAGGGGTCTGAATACTTTCCGAATGCACTGTATGTAGGTTTACATGTCTTGTTGTGCAAAGTATCGTACCATTGTACTGCAGAGATTATCTATTGAATGCTATGAACTAACTTTTGTGAGATACGGAAAAGTCAAAGGTTAAAATGACATCATGGAATAAGTTATCACACAGCAAAGGTGTCTCACTGGATTCATTTTTCTGTACTGTTATGTTTGGTAGGTGTAGTATTTTTTCTTGATACATATTTTCCCTCCGGTTTGAAGATTCCTGATGAAGATTCCAGTCAATTAATTCTCAGGAGAATTTTCCAGAATTTTCCATTTCATTATTTTCCTCTCTCTAAAAAGAAGTTGTGAAAGTTGTGACTCTGATGACTCTTCCTGATCACCAGATAAAGACAGAGTAGACAAGACCATAGAGGACTTACAGTGTCTTCAGAAAGTATTCCTACCCCTTGACTTACTCCACATTTTGTTATTACAGCCTGAATTCAAAATTGATTAAATGTTTTTTCTCACCCATCTACACACAATACCCCATAATGACAAAGTGAAATATGTTTTTAGACTTTTTTGCAAATGTATTGAAAATGAAATACGTAAATATCTCATTTACATAAGTATTAACACCCCTTTGCTCTGACACTCCAAATTGAGCTCAGGCGCATCCAATTTCCATTGATCATCCTTGAGATGTCACTACAACCTGATTGGAGTCCACCTGTGTCAATCAATTGAATACATTTTGAAATCAGACTGTAAAAACATTTGAATAAGTCAAGAGGTGTGAATACTGTCTGAAGGCCCTGTACTGTACATAGGCCTTTACATTCCATAGGCCACCAATGAACTTACAGTATGCATTAAATGGTGTATGATTTTCCGACTCAACATGAACAAGTTGGCTGAAAAACTGTGAAGTTTGGCTTTGGAATCACGTCAGAGTGGAATCACGTCAGGTTGGGATCACGTCGGGTTGGAATCACGTTGGGTTGGAATCACGTCGGGTTGGAATCACGTCAGGTTGGAATCACATCAAGTTGGAATTACGTCAGGCGGGATCACGTCAGGTTGTAATCACGTCAGGTTGTAATCACGTCAGGTTGTAATCACGTCAGGTTGGAATCACGTCAGGTTGGAATCACGTCCGGTTGGAATCACATCAGGTTCGAATCACATCCGGTTGGAATCACGTCCGGTTGGAATCACGTCCAGTTGGAATCACGTCAGATTGGAATCACGTCAGGTGTAACTATAAGGAAGCTGCTTTCTCTCATAGTCATAATCAGAGGCCAACTGGAGGTTTGACTGTAGCCTCGCAGTTCAATATTTGTGTCTTTTGGACAATCGTCAAGAATAGCAGTGAGTTTGTGAGATCATGTTGCCAAAGCCATATTCTGCACATGTCTTTGGCTGGACCCATGTCCGGTGGTCAACAACGAAAGAGTCACCTGTCGTAGTAGACAATGAGGATGTTTCCTGCAATAACAGTATTGGTAATGGCTCAGCTTACTGTTCACTCATAATGTAAAACGATATACTGTATGAGGAAACTGTGTTCTTTGGAATGGACGATGCACATTTCATCTATTTAGACAGATTTTACTCTTCATGTTTCTTCTATCATTTTGTTTTGTTTTGTTTGCTTTGCTGTTTGTTTTGTTTGCTTTGCCCCCAACGAAGCCAGTATTGTAATGTTGTCATCATAGAGAAACAACAGGACATACAATGTGGCTTTTGTTTTTATGTCACAATATGTCACAATCACTTCACTTTTAAGACAACACAGGTAGAATCTATCATGAGTCAGTGGTTGTTTGAGATATTGCCATAACTGATTGGTCTGCCTAATATTAACTTCAGGTTGGCAACTGCCTACAACTCAACTCTTTCCCTGCCCTTCGGCCTAGGCTGAAACATAACTAAGAGCTCTGAGTTCAGAATCCCAGTTAGAAGAAAGAAGGTTTTCATGTGTTGAACTACAGTACAGGACACAGAGGAACTGTTTTCATTATTACCAAATAGTGATCTATATGTGCAATAACGCACACAATCACCCACGGAGGACTAACCCATTCGTAGTAAACAATTGATGTCTCAGAACGGTTCTTGGAGTTACGTTAACAGCCTGTGAGTCCATTACAACACTATGTATACAAAGCCATCCACTGTTATGGGCCAGGGCCCAGAGTGTGTTTCATGGTTACAATAACAGAACTGAAAGACATGCTAGGCTCAGATAGCAGCACTGTCTTAACCTAGGGTTCAACTTAGAAACTGCTGTGTGTATGTATGTGTGTGTGTCCATGCACGCACTTCTGTGTGTGTGTGTGTGTGTGTGTGTGTGTGTCTGTGTCTGTGCATGTCTGTGTCTGTGTCTGTGTGTGTGTCTGTGTGTTTGTATGTCTGTGTCTGTGTCTGTGTATGTGTGTGTGTGTGTGTGTGTGTGTGTGTGTGTGTCTGTGTCTCTGTGTGTGTGTGTGTGTGTGTGTGTCTGTGTCTCTGTCTGTGTCTGTGTGTGTGTGTGTGTGTGTGTGTGTGTGTGTGTGTGTGTGTGTGTGTGTGTGTGTGTGTGTGTGTGTGTGTGTGTGTGTGTCCACCTCCTGGATTAAAAAAGTGAGACCCAAATAATGTCCGCTTGATCTTAAACGCCTGAACGTGCCACACACATAAAGACCTGGGGAATCCCCCCGCTGTAAAAACTGCCTTTCCTAAATGGCCTTTATTGGAAGGGAACGATACGCACTGAGCACTCCACCCCTGTAATTTAATCACAGGATTAAATGTTGCAACATCAAGGAAGGGTGTCTCTCTAAAAAACATTTGGCCTGTTACTATGGTAATGCATCCACTAGTACAGTGGTTGTGAGCTTAGTGGTTAAGAGCGTTGTGCCAGTAACCGAAAGGTCGCTGGTTCTAATCCCCGAGCCGACTAGGTGAAAAATCTGTCGATGTGCCCTTGAGCAAGGCACTTAACCCTAATTGCTCCTGTAAGTCGCTCTGGATAAGAGCGTCTGCTAAATGACTTAAAATGTTGTGTGTGTGCGTGTGCATGGATGTGTGTGTGTGGTGTGTGTGTACAGTGCTTCGGAAAGTATTCAGACCCCTTGACTTTTTCCACATTTTGTTATGTTACAGCCTTATTCTAAAATGGATTAAGTAAAATAAAATCATCAGAAATCTACACACAATACCACATAATGACAAAGCAAAAACAAGTTTTTAGAATTTTTTGCAAATGTATTAAAAAATAAAAAACATAAATACTTTATTTACATAAGTATTCAGACCCTTTGCTATGAGACTCGAAATTGAGCTCAGGTGCATCCTGTTTCCATTGAGTGTCCTTGAGATGTTTCTACAACTTGATTGGAGTCCACCTGTGGTAAATTCAATGAATTGGACATCATTTGGAAAGGCACACACCTGTCTATATAAGGTCCCACAGTTGACGATGCATGTCAGAGCAAAAAGCAAGCCATGAGGTCGAAGGAATTGTCTATAGAGCTCTGAGACAGGATTGTGTTGAGGCACATATCTGGGGAAAGGTACCAACACATTTCTGCAGCATTGAAGGTCCCCAAGAACACAGTGGCCTCCATCATTCTTAAATGGAAGAAGTTTGGAACCACCAAGACTCTTCCTAGAGCTGGCCACCCAGCCAAACTGAGCAATCGGGGGAGAACGGTCTTGGTCAGGGAGGTGACCAAGAACCCAATGGTCACTCTGACAGAGCTCTAGAGTTCCTCTGTGGAGATGTCAGAACCTTCCAGAAGGACAATCATCTCTGCAGCACTCCACCAATCAGGCCTTTATGGTAGAGTGGCCAGACGGCAGCATCATGCTGTGGGGATGTTTTTCAGTGGCAGGGACTGGGAGACTAGTCAGGATCGAGGGAAAGATGAACAGAGCAAAGTACAGAGAGATCCTTGATGAAAACCTACTCCAGAGCACTCAGGACCTCAGACTGGGGCGAAGGTTCACCTTCCAACAGGACCATGACCCTAAGCACACAGCCAAGACAATGCAGGAGTGGCTTCGGGGCAAGTCTCTGAATGTCCTTGAGTGGCCCAGCCAGAGCCCGGACTTGAACCCAATCGAACATATCTGGAGAGACCTGGAAATAGCTGTGCAGCAACGCTCCCCATCCATCCTGACAGAGCTTGAGAGGATCTGCAGAGAAGAATGGGAGAAACTCCCCAAATACAGGTGTTCCAAGCTTGTAGCGTCAAACCCAAGAAGACTCAAGGCTGTAATCACTGCCAATGGTGCTGCAACAAAGTACTGAGTAAAGGGTATATTTTTAAAAGAAATAAATTAGCAAACATTTCTAAAAACCTGTTTTTGTTTGTCATTATGGGGTGTCGTGTGTCGTTTGATAAATGTGAAAAACAATTTAATCAATTTTAGAATAAGGCTGTAACCTAACAAAATGTGGAAAAGTCAAGAGGTCTGAATACTTTCCGAAGGCACTGTATGTGCTTGCGTGCATTAGTGGCTGTGTGAGTGTGGTGAAGAGGTTGTGACTGAACTAAACTGGGTTAATGGATGGGCCATTGGGCCGCTCTCTGAAGGAGGTCAAGGAGAGTTTAAAGTGTTTATGGCATTGAACAACATCATTCTGGAAAACGCTTCTCAGAATTACACAGCACACACCCTTGTTATTCTCCCTCCCTGACTGCAGCCCAAATGGAACCCTATTCCCTATGTAGTGCACTACTTTTGTATTTTGTTTGATGGATCTTTGACATACACACTTAATATGATCTGAATTGTCTCAGCTTGTGGGTTTTGAATAGATTACTATGATTGTAGGACAGTCATCTCCTGAGTGGCGCAGTGGTCTAAGGCACTGCATCGCAGTGCTAACTGTGCCACTAGATCCTGGTTCGAATCCAGGCTCTGTCGCAGCCGGCCGCGACCAGGAGACTCATGGGCGGCGCACAATTGGCCCAGGGTAGGGGAGGGAATGGCCGGCAGGGATGTAGCTCAGTTGATAGAGCATGGCGTTTGCAACGCCAGGGTTGTGGGTTCGATTCCCACGGGGGACCAGTATGAAAAAAACATGTATTCACTAACTGTAAGTCGCTCTGGATAAGAGCGTCTGCTAAATAATGTAAATAGTATACCTCAATAGCTTATTATGATTGTAGGACAGTTATAGTATACCTCAATAGCTTATTATGATTGTAGGACAATTATAGTATAGCTTACTATGATTGGAGGACAGTCAAAGTTTACCTCAATAGCTTAGTATGATTGGAGGACAGCCATGCCTCATAAAGCAAACAAACAACACAAAAGCCTAATTGTTCACTCAGTTTGTTCGAATTGTTTTGTTAAACATTTTCTGAACACGAAAGCTGGAATATTAATACTGTGGTTCCAAATGGACAGATGTGAGCTGAATAATCATGAATCATAAAGAGTTCTTCAAACAGAGTTCTGTCTATAAACATTATGAGGAAGATGTCTAGTGTTCTGTGGTCTATCAGATAGCAGGCTCTTCCACCAGAGATTGATGACAGTAAATAACAACGTAATTGCTCATAGAGGAGAGAGGGAGAACACACACACACCTCTGTGTCATTGCTGTAAACCCATAGAACATTTTTGCCTCCCCGTTCTCTGTGAGCTAACACATATTTAAATGTTTAGTCATTTAGCAGACGCTCTTATCCAGAGTGCATACATTTTTCATACTTCTGTCCGACCACAACCCCCAAACATGGACTGATGGTCATTCCACTCAGCCATCTTGGCTAGGGTCTAACTCCCTCCCTCCTTACCTCCCGGTATGTTTCCCACAGTATTCTTCTGATGAGGAGTTCTGACAGTGCACTGTAAGTTTAAAATCCTTCATGAGACCTTGTAGGTTTTATTTAACTTCATAAGAATGATGTGCAGTGTCCACACATGGACGGGATCACATACATGAACGGATACACACGCACACGTACACACACACACACACACAATATTGACCTAACACGTCTTCGTGAGGCAATACCTGTAATCCACAAATCAGTAGCAACTCTTCAGAAACTTCAGAAACTGTTTCCAGAAAGAAAACAGAACAGAAAGATGAGTGTTTGCGTGCTGCTGTTACAGTTTGAGAATCCACCTCCTACAGCTATATCCTACAGCTGCTAGCTCCTACAGCTAGCTTCTACAGCTAGCTCCTACAGCTTCTAGCTCCTACAGCTAGCTCCTATGGTTACCTCCTACTGCTAGCTCCTACAGCTAGCTCCTACAGCTACCTCCTACAGCTAGCTCCTACAGCTAGCTCTCCTACGGCTACCTCCTACGGCTACCTCCTACGGCTACCTCCTACGGCTACCTCCTACGGCTACCTCCTACGGCTACCTCCTACGGCTAGCTCCTACGGTTACCTTCTACGGCTAGCTCCTACGGCTAGCTCCTACGGCTAGCTCCTACGGTTACCTCCTACTGCTAGCTCCTACGGCTAGCTCCTACGGCTACCTCCTACGGCTACCTCCTACGGTTACCTCCTACGGCTAGCTTTTATGGCTATCTCCTACGGCTAGCTCCTACGGCTTGCTCCTACAGCTAGCTCCTACAGCTAGCGTTACATATGAGCTCAGCACTTCTGGCAGGCATCTCTCTCTCTCCCTGGCCTGGGCCTTGGCCTGCTCTGAACCTGAGCCAGTCTGCACTGCTGTTCTCATTATCTAGCACCACCATGACTCTCCTCTACCTCGCCACGGCTACATGGAATGTCATCATAACGCTAACATTCTCTCTCCTTCGCTCTCTCTCTCTCTCTCTCTCTCTCTCTCTCTCTCTCTCTCTCTCTCTCTCTCTCTCTCCCCCCCTCTCTCTCTCGCTCTCTCTCTCTCTCTCTCTCAGCTCTAAGGCCATGGAAACTAGGGCAATGGAAAGCCCCCTAGCTGACTTTTTAAATGCTTAATTTAAGGCAATGGCAAATTCATTTCACATCACACTGCAATCACATCAAGCAATCTGAGTAAGGAATAAATGAGTTGTGTGTGTGAGGTTATTGCATGCACCACAGAGTGTAGTTTTGGCTTTAAGAGAATAGGAGTTCATGGAGGTAGAGTTACAACATATATATACGACAATGTAAACGATCTACGCCAGAAAATATCTGTTCCAAATTCGCTTCTCTTCAGCAGAAATGAAACATCATCAAAACAATGTCAGTCACCCTCTTCACCAAACACCAATCACCATCTAGCTGCCTACTGTCCCGCTGGGGTAGTTCGACATCCATTTGGTATCCATTTAGGTTAGTGGTCTGTGTCCCAAATGGCACCCCTATTCCCTAAATAGTACACTACTTACCTATGGGCCCTGGTCAAAAGTAGTGCACTGTATAAGGAATAGGGTTCCATTTGGGGCACAGACACTAACTCAGTGTGGATGGGAACCTAGCAGGTTCTGGGATCTGGGTGGATATACAGTACACCCCAGACACACAATGGTTGCCATGAAGCAAGACGACTCACACTCCACCTCCTGCATGGTGTCTCCTGATGAAGTAGGGCCAAGGGAACACAGCACAGCAACACCATTTAGATATGGTACCTAACGATGAGGTTACTGTAACCATCCTACAGCTTTTTTGCTTTTAAAGGTTTCACAATATTGTTCTACATTGGAATTTTGTCAATTTATCACATTTGTTTTTCTTCCAGCAAGACCTGATAGAATAGTGGAAAGATGCCAATGTATCCCCAAACCCCTGTATTCTGTACCTATGTGCTATTCAGTAAGCTGTGTGTTGTAATCATTACATGGTGGTAGTTGTCAAAAACAAGGCAGAAACAGATGTGGGATCTTAATTTGAGCCAGTTTGTTACAGCAGGACAATTACTAATGGAATTCCTTGTGGGGGTTGATACATTTTTTGTTAGGGAAAATGAAGTCTGACATTTTAAAGTGGAAATTACAAACTTTTTAGACCTCCTTTTTAGACCTCCAATCCACTAGAATTGTGCAGGAAAAGGCTCAGCAACAAAAGAGTGATCAAATTAAGATCCTACATCTGTAGCAGGGCTGAGATTCTCTTAGCTTTGAAAGTCACTTCAAGCCTCTATACAGTTAACACAGTGATTAGTCACTCAGCAGGTCTGGGCTCTCTCAGATAGTGTACACTCCACAAGACCTGGGTTCACATACTATTAGCAATCATTTCAAATACTTCAACTGTGCTTGATTGAGCTTCCCTGGCTAAATGTACCAATAGAATAGTCCCAAAACGGCAAACCCCTCACATCTTGCGTTTCAGGCAGGCTAAAGGCAAAGTTCGATTTTCTAATAATATTTGAACCCAGGTCTGGTCTGGCAAGAGTGCACTCCACAATGATTCATGTCTTTCAGGGGGGCACAGCAGGATAGATGTTCAGTGGAAACGTCTACACTTTGACGTAGGCCATATAAATTGATATCATACATCTTGACGAGTATGGAGAGTAGTGAATAAGTTGAGCCAATGGGAACTGATGGTGGTGATTACTGTAATATACGTCCCACATGTATAAAACACTGACACAGAGAAACAGATTGAGAGGATGGAAGAGCCAATGTAAGCATCGTAATGGCCTTTTAAATGGAGAATACATGTATATAATGGTTTCTTAATGCATGTGTGAGGGTAAAACAATGAATAACAATGGCTGGTAAACTGCTAAATGGTACTGTATAAGTCAATGAATAACAATGGCTGGTAAACTGCCAAGTGGTATTGTATAACTCAATGCACTCAGGATATTTATTTGTATTTTCCGGTCAGACGTAATATCAACGGGACCTGAAGAACTGTAATATCCTATGTTTCTCGGAGTCGTGGCTGAACAAGGACATGGATAATACTGTAAATGTACATCTAGCAGTTTTTTCTATGCATCATCAAGACCGAACGGCAGCTTCGGGTAAGGTTAAGGGGGAGGTGTATGTTTGTCCCTTTGTTAAAAACAGCTGGCGCGCGATCTCTAATGTTAAGGAAGTCTCAAGGTTTTGCTCACCTGAGTTAGAATACTTAATGGTAAACTGCAGACCATACTATTTACCAAGAGAGTTTTCATATATTTTTTTTTCCGTAGCTGTCTATTTACCACCACAAACCAACGCTGGCACTAAGACCGCACTCAACGAGCTGTATAGAGCCATAAGCAAACAAGAAAAGGCACATCCAGAGGCGGAGCTCCTAGTGGGGAAACTGAAGTCTGTCTTACCTCATTTTTACCAACAGGTCACCTGTGCAACTAGAGGCAAAAAAAAACTCTAGATCACCTTTACTCCAAACACAGAGGTGCATACAAAGCTTTCCTCACCCTCCTTTTGGCAAATCTGACCATAACGCCATCCTCCTGATTCCTGCTTACAAGCAAAAACTCAAACAGGAAGTACCAGTGACGCGCTCAATACGGAAGTGGTCCGATGAAGCGGATGCTAAGCTACAGGACTGTTTCACTAGCACAGACTGGAACATGTTCCAGGACTCATCCAATAACATTGAGGAGTTTACCACATCAGTCACCGGCTTAATTAATAAATGCATCGACGACGTCGTCCCAACAGTGACCGTACGTACATATCCCAACCAGAAGCCATGGATTACAGGCAACATCCACACTGAGCTAAAGGCTAGGGCTGCCGCTTTCAAGGAGCGGAAGCTTCTAAGAAATCCCGCTACGTCCTCCGATGAGCCATCAAACAGGCAAAACATCAATACAGGACTAAGGTTGAATCCTACTACGCCGGCTATGACTCTCATCGGATGTGGCAAACTATCACGGATTACAAAGGGAAACCCGCCACGAGCTGCCCAGTGACGCGAGCCTACCAGACGAGCTAAATTCCTTCTATGCTCGCTTTGAGGCAAGCAACACTGAACCGTGCATGAGATGTGAGTAAGACCTTTGAACAGGTTAACATTCACAAGGCCGCGGGGCCAGACGGATTACCAGGACACGTACTGACATTTTCAACCTCTCACTAAACCAGTCTATAATACCTACATGTTTCAAGCAGACCACCATAGTCCCTGTGCCAATTAACACCAAGGTAACCTGTTTAAATGACTATCACCCCTTAGTACTCACATCTGTAGCCATGAAATGCTTTGAAAATGCTTGTCATGGCTCATATCAACACCATCATCCCAGACACCCTGGACCCACTCCAATTCACATACTGTCCCAACAGATCCACAGATGACGCAATCTCTATTGCACTCCACACTGCCCTCTCCCACCGTGACAACAGGATCACCTACGCCATTGAGGCACCATTGAGAGGAACACCTATGCCAAAGTTGCACCATTGAGAGCATCTTGACTGGCTGCATCACCGCTTGGTATAGCAACTGCTTGGCATCCGACCACAAGGCGCTACAGAGGGTAGTGCGTACGGCCCAATACATCACTGGGGCCAAGCTTCCTGCCATCCAGGACTTGTGGTCCTCTGTAGCTCAGCTGGTAGAGCACGGCGATTGTAACGCCAAGGTAGTGGGTTCGATCCCCGGGACCACCCATACACAAAAATGTATGCACGCATGACTGTAAGTCGCTTTGGATAAAAGCGTCTGCTAAATGGCTTATTATTATTATTATTACTTCTATACCAGGTGGTGTCAGAGGAAGGCCCTAAAAAATTGTGAAAGACTGCAGCCACCCAAGTCATAGACTGTTCTTTCTGCTACCGCACGGCAAGCGGTGCATATGTACCAAGTCTGGAAGAAACAGGACCCTGAACAGCTTCTACCCCCAAGCCATAAGACTGCTAAATAGTTAGTTAAATAGTTAACCAAATAGCTACCCGGACTATCTGCATTGACTCTTTTGACTCATCACATACATTGCTGCTACTGTTTATTATCTATCCTGTTGCCTAGTTACTTTAACCCTACCTATACAGTATGTACAGTCCATATCTACCTCCATTACCTCGTACCCCTGCACATCAACAGTACTGGTACCCCGTGTATATAGCCAAGTTATCGTTACTCATTGTGTATTTATTCCTCCTGTTCTTCTTCTTCTACTATTTACATTGTTCTCTCTGCTTTGTTGGGAAGGGCCCGTCAGTCAGCCTTTCGCTGCTAGTCTACCCCTGTTGTTTACAAAGCATGTCACAATTAAATTTTTTATTTAATATGAATTCCTGCGTAATACTATTGGGGAAATAGATCAATCGTATGCTAAATATTGACAAGGCAAGTTCTACCATGCATTGTGTACGGTACAGTGCACGAACCTGGCTGGTTTTGACAATGGGGTATTGTATTGTTGCAGAGCCAAGGGGCTGTGTGAATAACAGAATAAGCTAAATATATTTCTGCAGAGAGCGAAATCCTCAAAGGCTTTTCTCCAAGTCTCTGCCAACTGACATCCATTCATTTATTTTATTATATTCCCCTCAGTTTCCAATACAACTTCACTACATGCCAGACCTGAGTTCAAGTACACTCTCAGAAAAAAAGGTGCTATTGAGAACCGTAAAATGGTTCTTCGGCTGTCCCCGTAGGAGAACCCTTAGAAGAACCCTTTTGGTTCCAGGTAGAACCCTTTTGGTTCCAGGTAGAACCCTTTTGGGTTCCATGTAGAACCCTTTCCACAGAGGGTTCTACATGGAACCCAAAAGGGTTCTACCTGTAGCCAAAAAGGGTTCTTCAAAGGGTTCTCCTATGGGGACAGCTGAAGAACCCTTTAAGGTTCTCAATAGCACCTTTTTTTCTGAGAGTGTACTTGAGTGTACTTGAACTCAGTACAGCCGAAGAACCCTTTTGGAACCCTTTTTTGTAAGAGTATACTGTTTGAAATCTTTCACATACTTTTGATTTAGCCAATCTGGAGTGCCAGATGGGCGGGGTTTGCAATTGTGGGACTGTTCTATTGGGTCCTTTGCACCGGGCAAGCACAGATAAAGAATTTCAAATGACTTTGAATATTGTTTGAACACAGGTCTGAAACTCCACCATGTTCTCCCCAGAATGTTGGAGTTTCTGAGTACAGTATGTCCCAAATGGCATCCTATTCCCTATATAGTGCACTATTTTTTACCAGAGTTCATAGGGCTCTGGCCAAAAGTAGTGCACTATAAAGTGAATAAGGTGCTATTTAGGATGTAATCGCTGTTATATTCCCAGGCATATGTTTTGAGTAATGACTTCAGGTTTACTAGGACTCTCTGCTCGTATCGTTTAGAGTAAAGATGTTTTAGTACCATTATGTGAAAACAATGACAACTAAAATCTCCTGTTCGCTTTTAACCCCTAATCATTTCCACATTGGAAGCAGTTTTTCACTGCTCCACAAATTCAGAGTTTAAAGCCGGCTACGTAGGTGGTGTACGTCACAAATGGCACCCTATTCCCCATATAGTGCATTACTTTTGAACAGCGCCCTATATAGGGAATAAGGTGCATTTTATATTTTATATATTTTTTATATTTTTCATTTAGCAGACGCTCTTATCCAGAGCGACTTACAGTTAGTGAGTGCATACATTTTTTCATACTTTTTTGGGACGCAGACAGCGACATACCACAACCGTTGTGACAAGGGAGTGAATTACATCATCCCACTTATAGAGCTAATTGAACTGGGAGAAGCTGGTAAACTAACTCTGGCTATATAAGAGGTAAGAGAGAAGATGGTAAACTAACTGGCTATATAAGAGGTAAGAGAGAAGCTGGTAAACTAACTGGCTATATAAGAGGTAAGAGAGAAGCTGGTAAACTAACTGGCTATATAAGAGGTAAGAGAGAAGATGGTAAACTAACTGGCTATATAAGAGGTAAGAGAGAAGCTGGTAAACTAACTGGCTATATAAGAGGTAAGAGAGAAGCTGGTAAACTAACTGGCTATATAAGAGGTAAGAGAGAAGCTGGTAAACTAACTGGCTATATAAGAGGTAAGAGAGAAGCTGGTAAACTAACTGGCTATATAAGAGGTAAGAGAGAAGCTGGTAAACTAACTGGCTATATAAGAGGTAAGAGAGAAGCTGGTAAACTAACTGGCTATATAAGAGGTAAGAGAGAAGCTGGTAAACTAACTGGCTATATAAGAGGTAAGAGAGAAGCTGGTAAACTAACTGGCTATATAAGAGGTAAGAGAGAAGATGGTAAACTAACTGGCTATATAAGAGGTAAGAGAGAAGATGGTAAACTAACTGGCTATATAAGAGGTAAGAGAGAAGATGGTAAACTAACTGGCTATATAAGAGGTAAGAGAGAAGATGGTAAACTAACTGGCTATATAAGAGGTAAGAGAGAAGATGGTAAACTAACTGGCTATATAAGAGGTAAGAGAGAAGATGGTAAACTAACTGGCTATATAAGAGGTAAGAGAGAAGATGGTAAACTAACTGGCTATATAAGAGGTAAGAGAGAAGCTGGTAAACTAACTGGCTATATAAGAGGTAAGAGAGAAGATGGTAAACTAACTGGCTATATAAGAGGTAAGAGAGAAGCTGGTAAACTAACTGGCTATATAAGAGGTAAGAGAGAAGCTGGTAAACTAACTGGCTATATAAGAGGTAAGAGAGAAGATGGTAAACTAACTGGCTATATAAGAGGTAAGAGAGAAGATGGTAAACTAACTGGCTATATAAGAGGTAAGAGAGAAGATGGTAAACTAACTGGCTATATAAGAGGTAAGAGAGAAGATGGTAAACTAACTGGCTATATAAGAGGTAAGAGAGAAGATGGTAAACTAACTGGCTATATAAGAGGTAAGAGAGAAGATGGTAAACTAACTGGCTATATAAGAGGTAAGAGAGAAGATGGTAAACTAACTGGCTATATAAGAGGTAAGAGAGAAGCTGGTAAACTAACTGGCTATATAAGAGGTAAGAGAGAAGCTGGTAAACTAACTGGCTATATAAGAGGTAAGAGAGAAGCTGGTAAACTAACTGGCTATATAAGAGGTAAGAGAGAAGCTGGTAAACTAACTGGCTATATAAGAGGTAAGAGAGAAGCTGGTAAACTAACTGGCTATATAAGAGGTAAGAGATAAGATGGTAAACTAACTGGCTATATAAGAGGTAAGAGAGAAGCTGGTAAACTAACTGGCTATATAAGAGGTAAGAGAGAAGCTGGTAAACTAACTGGCTATATAAGAGGTAAGAGAGAAGATGGTAAACTAACTGGCTATATAAGAGGTAAGAGAGAAGCTGGTAAACTAACTGGCTATATAAGAGGTAAGAGAGAAGCTGGTAAACTAACTGGCTATATAAGAGGTAAGAGAGAAGCTGGTAAACTAACTGGCTATATAAGAGGTAAGAGAGAAGCTGGTAAACTAACTGGCTATATAAGAGGTAAGAGAGAAGATGGTAAACTAACTGGCTATATAAGAGGTAAGAGAGAAGATGGTAAACTAACTGGCTATATAAGAGGTAAGAGAGAAGATGGTAAACTAACTGGCTATATAAGAGGTAAGAGAGAAGATGGTAAACTAACTGGCTATATAAGAGGTAAGAGAGAAGATGGTAAACTAACTGGCTATATAAGAGGTAAGAGAGAAGATGGTAAACTAACTGGCTATATAAGAGGTAAGAGAGAAGATGGTAAACTAACTGGCTATATAAGAGGTAAGAGAGAAGATGGTAAACTAACTGGCTATATAAGAGGTAAGAGAGAAGATGGTAAACTAACTGGCTATATAAGAGGTAAGAGAGAAGCTGGTAAACTAACTGGCTATATAAGAGGTAAGAGAGAAGATGGTAAACTAACTGGCTATATAAGAGGTAAGAGAGAAGCTGGTAAACTAACTGGCTATATAAGAGGTAAGAGAGAAGCTGGTAAACTAACTGGCTATATAAGAGGTAAGAGAGAAGATGGTAAACTAACTGGCTATATAAGAGGTAAGAGAGAAGATGGTAAACTAACTGGCTATATAAGAGGTAAGAGAGAAGATGGTAAACTAACTGGCTATATAAGAGGTAAGAGAGAAGATGGTAAACTAACTGGCTATATAAGAGGTAAGAGAGAAGATGGTAAACTAACTGGCTATATAAGAGGTAAGAGAGAAGATGGTAAACTAACTGGCTATATAAGAGGTAAGAGAGAAGCTGGTAAACTAACTGGCTATATAAGAGGTAAGAGAGAAGCTGGTAAACTAACTGGCTATATAAGAGGTAAGAGAGAAGCTGGTAAACTAACTGGCTATATAAGAGGTAAGAGAGAAGCTGGTAAACTAACTGGCTATATAAGAGGTAAGAGAGAAGCTGGTAAACTAACTGGCTATATAAGAGGTAAGAGAGAAGATGGTAAACTAACTGGCTATATAAGAGGTAAGAGAGAAGCTGGTAAACTAACTGGCTATATAAGAGGTAAGAGAGAAGCTGGTAAACTAACTGGCTATATAAGAGGTAAGAGAGAAGCTGGTAAACTAACTGGCTATATAAGAGGTAAGAGAGAAGATGGTAAACTAACTGGCTATATAAGAGGTAAGAGAGAAGCTGGTAAACTAACTGGCTATATAAGAGGTAAGAGAGAAGCTGGTAAACTAACTGGCTATATAAGAGGTAAGAGAGAAGCTGGTAAACTAACTGGCTATATAAGAGGTAAGAGAGAAGCTGGTAAACTAACTGGCTATATAAGAGGTAAGAGAGAAGCTGGTAAACTAACTGGCTATATAAGAGGTAAGAGAGAAGATGGTAAACTAACTGGCTATATAAGAGGTAAGAGAGAAGATGGTAAACTAACTGGCTATATAAGAGGTAAGAGAGAAGCTGGTAAACTAACTGGCTATATAAGAGGTAAGAGAGAAGCTGGTAAACTAACTGGCTATATAAGAGGTAAGAGAGAAGCTGGTAAACTAACTGGCTATATAAGAGGTAAGAGAGAAGCTGGTAAACTAACTGGCTATATAAGAGGTAAGAGAGAAGATGGTAAACTAACTGGCTATATAAGAGGTAAGAGAGAAGCTGGTAAACTAACTGGCTATATAAGAGGTAAGAGAGAAGCTGGTAAACTAACTGGCTATATAAGAGGTAAGAGAGAAGCTGGTAAACTAACTGGCTATATAAGAGGTAAGAGAGAAGATGGTAAACTAACTGGCTATATAAGAGGTAAGAGAGAAGCTGGTAAACTAACTGGCTATATAAGAGGTAAGAGAGAAGCTGGTAAACTAACTGGCTATATAAGAGGTAAGAGAGAAGCTGGTAAACTAACTGGCTATATAAGAGGTAAGAGAGAAGCTGGTAAACTAACTGGCTATATAAGAGGTAAGAGAGAAGATGGTAAACTAACTGGCTATATAAGAGGTAAGAGAGAAGCTGGTAAACTAACTGGCTATATAAGAGGTAAGAGAGAAGCTGGTAAACTAACTGGCTATATAAGAGGTAAGAGAGAAGCTGGTAAACTAACTGGCTATATAAGAGGTAAGAGAGAAGATGGTAAACTAACTGGCTATATAAGAGGTAAGAGAGAAGCTGGTAAACTAACTGGCTATATAAGAGGTAAGAGAGAAGCTGGTAAACTAACTGGCTATATAAAAGGTAAGAGAGAAGCTGGTAAACTAACTGGCTATATAAGAGGTAAGAGAGAAGCTGGTAAACTAACTGGCTATATAAGAGGTAAGAGAGAAGCTGGTAAACTAACTGGCTATATAAGAGGTAAGAGAGAAGCTGGTAAACTAACTGGCTATATAAGAGGTAAGAGAGAAGCTGGTAAACTAACTGGCTATATAAGACGTAAGAGAGAAGCTGGTAAACTAACTGGCTATATAAGAGGTAAGAGAGAAGCTGGTAAACTAACTGGCTATATAAGAGGTAAGAGAGAAGCTGGTAAACTAACTGGCTATATAAGAGGTAAGAGAGAAGCTGGTAAACTAACTGGCTATATAAGAGGTAAGAGAGAAGCTGGTAAACTAACTGGCTATATAAGAGGTAAGAACTGTTATGTTTCTTTGGGGAAATGTATGTTTATTAAACCTCCATTTTCAAGTATGTATGTTTCACTTTGGGAGGCGAATTATGCATTATTCACGTTTCATATGTTTCGTTTCATTTGTTCGACTTCTCTTCCTCAGTCACCAGTCCCAAATGGCACCCTATTTCCTATACAGTGTAGGCCCTGGTCAAAAGTAGTGCACTACATAGGGAATAGGGTGCAATTTGGGACTCGGACTATGTGAAAGCCAGTCGGTCGTGATGCAGAGCGAGAATAAGATCTAGGATCAAAGCAGCATGTGTTCTACCTCAGAGTATTGGTATTAAACCTCTAGGATCAAAGCAGCATGTGTTCCACCTCAGAGTATTGGTATTAAACCTCCTTATGCCTCGATCACACCGACAGAGTCATTGCGCAAAATGTTACGCAGCATCATCTGGATATGTGTGCAACAAAAGTTCAACATTCACCTTCTGCTACCATTTCTGTCAAGCCGTCTACGCATACAGTTTGACGCATACGTTCGACGTATGCACCACACAGAACGCACTGCAACTGCCTCTGCAACGCAATGCTGCAAGTCAAACGAAGCGTTCCATTGGAAATGAATGTACTTCTGGTGTACCAAAACCGCAACAACGCTGTCGGTGTGATCGAGGCGTTACATTGAAACAACAGCGACAGCAAGCAGGCAGCCCCCCTCAACACCAAGTCAATGTTTCCACACTGACCACACTAAAGTGAGTTAGGCGTATGTTACAGGCTATGTGCTGCGATCGAAGTGGTTTTGAGAGACGGGAACAACAAGGTAACAAACAGTAGTAGACCTATCTGGTCCCGCTTTAAATGACTTTCAGCTTGTAAAGGCTTCGTAAAGCCTTCATAACGCCTTCATAAGCACCGCGTAAATGTGTTACAAAGCATCAATAACCGTACGTCGTGCTTTATAAAGGGTTCATAAATGTGGCATAACTGTGTGACATAATCGCCAATGTCGAATATGACATAACCTGCTGTCGAATACGATATAAACGTGCTTTATGAAGGGTGACATGTTGTGTTGAAGGATGGCACACGCTCTAAAGTGATGTCATGCGTGCGGAAGGTCTGGTGGACCAACGCATCAAATCTGGCCTTCATTAGTTACGGTTAGGTTTAAAATAAAATTTTAAGGAGATGGGCAGGATTTAGCAATCATTCTAAGTAGTGATGATGAGAAATACTTTACTCAGTGATGTCACTCCTATAGAATTCTATGGTCACTCCCCCTAAGGCCAACTTTGAATGGTTGATATCCCAGGCTTATATGTGCTGTGCGTGCAACAGTCTGGGGACGACGTAACACCAAGAAACACTTACCTTGATGAAAGCCCCCCAACCCTAAAGAAATTGAAAGTGTCTTTCTTCTGGAACCAAGTCAGTACATGTTCCTCAGTACACAGACACTCACACAACAAAAACGAGCCATACCGCGCGGTGCTGGGCCCAGTCAGGTCTTTGACACGTTCATCCCCCTGCTGAAAGATCAGCCACAAAACGTTGGCACCATTTGTAACAGGTTGTAGTCGAGCCCTGGTCTCCATGGGAACACAAGAGGAATACCTGGTGAGGTAGTCTCAGGTTGGACTACTCCAAATCATCTTGGTTCTGATACACACACAAACACACACACACACACACACACACACACACACACACACACACACACACACACACACACACACACACACACACACACAAACACAAGCTTTGCAGGTCCATCAACTCATTTAAATACCTCTCACACCCTACAGTAACCTGTGGATCATGAGAGAACCTTCATAAATCAGCAGAACGTTAAGAACCTATTTATTGACACTTCATGTAGTGTCCTGTAATACTTACAGTGAGGGAAAAAAGTATTTGATCCCCTGCTGATTTTGTACGTTTGCCCACTGACAAAGAAATGATCAGTCTATCATTTTAATGGTAGGTTTATTTGAACAGTGAGAGACAGAATAACAACAACAAAATCCAGAAGAACGCATGTCAAAAATGTTATAAATTGATTTGCATTTTAATGAGGGAAATAAGTATTTGACCCCCTCTCAATCAGAAAGATTTCTGGCTCCCAGGTGTCTTTTATACAGGTAACGAGCTGAGATTAGGAGCACACTCTTAAAGGGAGTGCTCCTAATCTCAGCTTGTTACCTGTATAAAAGACACCTGTCCACAGAAGCAATCAATTAATCAGATTCCAAACTCTCCACCATGGCCAAGACCAAAGAGCTCTCCAAGGATGTCAGGGACAAGATTGTAGATCTACACAAGGCTGGAATGGGCTACAAGACCATCGCCAAGCAGCTTGGTGAGAAGGTGACAACAGTTGGTGCGATTATTCGCAAATGGAAGAAACACAAAAGAACTGTCAATCTCCCTCGGCCAGGGGCTCCATGCAAGATCTCACCTCGTGGAGTTGCAATGATCATGAGAACGGTGAGGAATCAGCCCAGAACTACACGGGAGGATCTTGTCAATGATCTCAAGGCAGCTGGGACCATAGTCACCAAGAAAACAATTGGTAATACACTACGCCGTGAAGGACTGAAATCCTGCAGCACCCGCAAGGTCCCCCTGCTCAAGAAAGCACATATACAGGCCCGTCTGAAGTTTGCCAATGAACATCTGAATGATTCAGAGGAGAACTGGGTGAAAGTGTTGTGGTCAGATGAGACCAAAATTGAGCTCTTTGGCATCAACTCAACTCGCCGTGTTTGGAGGAGGAGGAATGCTGCCTATGACCCCAAGAACATCATCCCCACTGTCAAACATGGAGGTGGAAACATTATGCTTTGGGGGTGTTTTTCTGCTAAGAGGACAGGACAACTTCACCGCATCAAAGGGACGATGGACGGGGCCATGTACCATCAAATCTTGGGTGAGAACCTCCTTCCCTCAGCCAGGGCATTGAAAATTGGTTGTGAATGGGTATTCCAGCATGACAATGACCCAAAACACATGGCCAAGACAACAAAGGAGTGGCTCAAGAAGAAACACATTAAGGTCCTGGAGTGGCCTAGCCAGTTTCCAGACCTTAATCCCATAGAAAATCTGTGGAGGGAGCTGAAGGTTCGAGTTGCCAAACGTCAGGCTCGAAACCTTAATGACTTGGAGAAGATCTGCAAAGAGGAGTGGAACAAAATCCCTCCTGAGATGTGTGCAAACCTGGTGGCCAACTACAAGAAACGTCTGACCTCTGTGATTGCCAACAAGGGTTTTGCCACCAAGTACTAAGTCATGTTTTGCAGAGGGGTCAAATACTTATTTCCCTCATTAAAATGCAAATCAATTTATAACATTTTTGACATGCGTTTTTCTGGATTTTTGTTGTTGTTATTCTGTCTCTCACTATTCAAATAAACCTACCATTAAAATTATAGACTGATCATTTCTTTGTCAGTGGGCAAACATACAAAATCAGCAGGGGATCAAATACTTTTTTCCCTCACTGTAGTTTGACGTGAGACACCTTCAGTCATTCATAACATAAAGACTCTATATCGCATTACGCTGTACTTAATTTAAAGGCAGACCCCTTTGGTCATTCATAACACGTACATAAAGGCTTAATTATGTAAACACAAATAAATTAACACTTAGGGAATTATCACTAACAGCTAAAACAAATAAACATTAAAGACATGTTTAAACCATACATTTCCTTTTATTTGTACATTTTTCAAACAATACAAATACATGAAGTTTCAAAAAGTCCAGCAATGCTTGTCCCTGAGCTGGCGGACGAATGGTTCTTGCCTCTCTGCCTGCTGGAGGCGCTGCATATTGGTTCCAACAAGGAGAGTTAGCAGGTCTGTTAGGAAATGCCTTTGTCGCACCATCTGGATAAGGGCATTTCTGTGCTGTGCCAGAAACTCTAAATGGGGAGATGGGAAACAGCTATTCATGTTATTATATTCCTCTTTCATTTACAACTCTCATGACGTGACTATGAGACGTGGCTGTATCTAGGGGGATTTAGCTGTAGTGTTTATGAAGGCTTTATGAAGCCTTTATAAGCTGTGTGTAATTTAATGCTGGACCACATAAAGTATCTTATAGTCAAAATGATAAACCTGCCAAAATCAATGACTGAGCAGTAACAGATGAACCACATGCAGTATGTTTGACATGTGTTTTATTTTAAGATGTTAATCTCCTCAGATACTCTGGTCTAGAAACATGGGTTGATCTTGCCCACTACATTGTACTATTTCTCAGTCAACTAAGGATACATCAGTCATATAATATGGGACCTTATAACCAATACTGTCAATGTACTGGCCTAATAACAAATACTGTCAACGTACTGGCCTAATAACCAATATCCTCAACGTACTGGCCTAATAACCAATATCCTCAACGTACTGGCCTAATAATAAATATCCTCAATGTACTGGCCTAATAACCAATACTGTCAATGTACTGGCCTAATAACCAATACTGTCAATGTCCTGGCCTAATAACCAATTGTAACGATCCCTGCAGTCTGAGTCGGTTTCTGTCTGGGTACTAGTTTTTCTGCTCGGGATCTCCAGTTTCCCGAGGGTTCTGGAACGCTCCCTGCCTGGTTGCCGGGCAACGTTGCTAGGCGGGAGCTCTCTTGATTTCCGCACCTGCATCCCATCAGCAATCTGCACACCTGGTCCTGATCATCACCCTTCTTAGGCTCTGTCCTAACATCCATTCCCTGCCGGATCGTTAGCCATGAACAGTATGTTTATCAGTGGATCAGCCTTAGAGCATGTAGCGTTAGTTTTGTTGTTTTGCACCTTGTTTGCTTGTTTTGTACTTACCTCCGTTTTGTTCCATCTGCAGTCACTCATCCGGAACCTTCACCCAACCTCTGCCTGATGGTCGGCGGCTGCCGAGCCATTACTGGACCTACCACTGCACCCTCAACAACCCATCCACGCCACCCGCTCTGTTCCCTGGATTATTCAGCCTCACTCGTGGATCTATTAAATAAACACTCACCTTTGTTTCAACCTACCTTGTCCTGGTCTGCTTCTGGGTTCTGGCTTAGTAAACCGTGACAGAACGATCCGGCCAGTAATGAACCCAGCGGACCTGGACTCTGTTCGCCATGCCATTACCCATCAGGAGAAGATGTTGGGCCATCATAGCACGGAGCTACAGGAGATCGCGTTGGCAGTTCGGAACCTTTCTACCGGTCTGACGGAGGTCCAGAACCAGCGCAAGTTTCCGGTGGAGGATCCACTACCGGTTTCACCCATCTCGCCTGCCGCTTCTGGAGCTGTGTCCTTCCGTGAGCCCAAGGTTCCGACGCCGGATAAATATGAGGGGGAGCTGGGAAGATGCCGTTCTTTCCTTATGCAGTGTGGGTTAGTGTTCGATCTACAGCCCTACTCTTATGCCACAGACAAGGCTAGGATAGCCTTTGTGATTGAGTTGCTGCGTGGTCGAGCGCTGGAGTGGGCTTCAGCCGTTTGGGAACGACAAGACCCCTGCATGGCTTCATACCAGGGGTTCACGGCCGAGATGAGGAAGCTCTTCGACCATTCCGTCCGAGGGAGGGACGCAGCTAGGCGCCTGTTTTCGCTTCGCCAAGGAACTCGCAGCGTGGCCGACTTCGTGATCGAGTTCAAGACGTTGGCTGTGGAGAGCGGGTGGAATGAGGAGTCTCTGCAAGCGGCCTTTTACCAGGGTCTGTCGGAGCAGCTCAAGGATGAGTTGATCTCCTATCCGGAGCCTAGTGACCTGGACAGCTTGGTAGCCTTGTCTATTCGGGTGGATAATCGAGTCCGAGAGCGAAGGAGGGAGAAGCAATGGGTTCCGTCCAATCGATCAGCTTCTCAGGTTCCAGTCGGGTCAGGGATTGGACCAGAATACGTCGATCATCGTCCACCACACAGGATTAGTGGAGAGGTCCTGTCTCCCGATTCTGAACCAATGCAAGTAGGGCGGCACGGGTTAACCAAGGAGGAACGCCAACTCAGACGTAGGACTAACTGTTGCCTCTACTGTGGTGGTTCGGGACATTACCTCACCACCTGTTCCCGGCGGTCGTCAAACTGCGCGGCTCGCTAAAGTTGGGAGGACTTTTAGCGAGCCAGTTTCGACCTCTCAATACCTCTGTCAGACCCCGTTTCCCGGCTACCCTTATGAACAGGAATCAGAGCTTAGCGATTAACGCTTTATCGATTCAGGTGCCGATGGAAGCTTTCTTGATGCCGAGTTGGTGGAACAGCTGGGGCTTTCCAAGGAGCAATTGCCGGAAGCCATTGAAGCGACCACTCTGAACGGCAGTAGTCTGGCACGTATCACGATGAGGACTGAACCGGTTAAGATGCTGTTGTCGGGGAATCATTCGGAGATGATTTCATTCTTCATTCTGCCGTCTTCCCATGTTCCTCTGGTCCTTGGATACCCCTGGCTGAAGGAACACAATCCCACGTTCGATTGGGTGACGGGCAAGGTAACGAGTTGGAGCCTTGATTGTCATGCTAACTGTCTCAAGACTGCCTGTCCCCATTCGGTTCCCAGTCAGGTGATTGAGGCTAAACCCCCAGATTTGTCCCTGGTTCCCGAGACATATCACGATTTGGGGAAGTGTTCAGTAAGCAGAAGGCTCTGTCACTCCCTCCCCCACCGACCATATGATTGTGCCATCAACCTGTTCCCTGGAGCTGTCTACCCCAAGGGAAGGTTATACAGTATCTCCCGACCTGAACGTGAGGCTTTGGAGACCTACATCAAGGAGTCCCTAGCTGCTGGTCTCGTTCGTCCCTCGTCATCACCCCTGGGGGCAGGATTCTTCTTTGTGGGTAAGAAGGATGGCTCTCTTCGACCGTGTATTGATTATCGGGGGTTGAATGACATCACGGTCAAGAACAAGTATCCCCTGCCCTTGATGAGTTCTGCCTTCGACTCCTTACAGGGTGCTACGGTGTTCACCAAGCTAGACCTACGCAATGCGTATCACATGGTCCGGATCAGAGAGGGGGACGAGTGGTTGACGGGTTTCAATACACCGATGGGTCACTTCGAGTATCAGGTGATGCCGTTTGGACTGACCAATGCTCCAGCGGTATTCCAGAGTATGGTGAACGACGTCCTGAGAGATATGATCGGTCTCTTTGTGTTTGTTTACCTGGATGACATTCTGATCTTCTCGAAGGAACCTTCCGACCACGTCCAGCATGTCCGGCAGGTTCTGCAGCGATTGTTGGAGAATCGCCTGTTCGTGAAGGCAGAGAAGTGCGAGTTTCACGCCCACACGACATCCTTTCTCGGGTACATCATCTCCAGGGGAGAGATTAGGATGGACCAGGAGAAGGTTAGAGCGGTTCTGGAATGGGCCCAGCCCGGTACGAGATTGCAGCTCCAGAGATTTTTGGGGTTTGCGAATTTCTACCGCAGATTCTTCCGGGATTACAGCCGGGTGGCCGCTCCGTTAACTGCCTTGACTTCCAGTATCAGGACCTTCAAGTGGAATCCGGAGGCGGATCGAGCGTTTCTGGATTTGAAGAGGCGATTCACCAACGCACCGATTCTCTCTCAACCGGACACGGCCCGTCAGTTCGTCGTTGAAGTGGACGCGTCTGATGTGGGAGTTGGCGCCATCCTGTCGCAGCGATGCTCCATGGACAGTAAACTCCATCCCTGCGCCTACTACTCTCGTCGCCTTTCGCCTGCGGAGAGGAATTACGATGTGGGTAACCGGGAGCTTCTCGCGGTGAAACTTGCCTTGGAGGAGTGGCGCCACTGGTTGGAGGGGCGGAGCAACCGTTTATTGTCTGGACTGACCACAAGAATCTTGCTTACGTGCAATCGGCTAGACGTCTCAACTCCCGTCAGGCCAGGTGGGCGTTGTTTTTCGGACGATTCAATTTTTCCCTGACGTTCCGACCTGGATCTAAGAACGGCAAGGCGGACGCCTTGTCCCGGATGTTCTCCAAGACGGAAGAGAGTGGGTCCAAGACCGAGACAATTCTCCCCCGGAACTGCGTCGTGGGAGCAGTTATGTGGAAGATTGAGGAGGAGGTGATGGCGGCCCTTCGGACGCAGCCCGGTCCCGTAACGGTCCACCCGGTCGGTTGTTTGTGCCTGAGTCGGTTCGTCCTGCTGTCCTCAAATGGTCCCACGCCAGCAAGATGGCTTGTCACCCTGGCGTGGCTCGGACGATGGCGTTTCTTCGCAGACGTTTTTGGTGGCCTGCCATGGCCGAGGATACTCGGGGTTTTGTTGCTGCCTGTCCAGTGTGTGCGCAGAATAAGAGTACCAATCGGCCCAGCTCTGGACTACTTCACCCCTTCCTATTCCCCGGCGACCATGGTCGCATCTGGCCCTGGACTTTGTCACTGGGTTGCCCGCTTCTGAGGGGAACACGGTCGTTCTGACTATCGTGGACAGATTCAGCAAGTTCGCCCACTTTGTGCCTATTGCCAAGCTTCCCTCTGCCTCGGAGACGTCCGAGATCCTGGTTAGGGAGGTTTTCAGGGTCCACGGTTTGCCCAGTGATATCGTTTCCGACCGTGGCCCTCAGTTTACCTCTGCTGTCTGGAAGTCCTTCTGTTTGGCCATTGGAGCTACAGTCAGCCTCACATCTGGTTTTCACCCCCAATCTAATGGTCAGGCGGAGAGAGCCAACCAGAAGATGGAATCCACGCTACGCTGCCTTGTCTCCTCCAACCCCACCTCCTGGGTCTCTCAGTTGCCTTGGGTTGAGTATGCCCACAATACTCTCCCCTACATCTGCCACTGGGATGTCTCCCTTCCAGTGCCTGTATGGCTACCAACCTCCCTTGTTCCCTTCTCAGGAGAAGGAGCTCTCAGTGCCCTCTGTTCAGGCCCATATTCGTCGTTGCCACCGGACCTGGCATCGGGCCAGAAAGGCACTCCTTAGAGTTTCGGACCGGTATCAGCTCCAGGCGAATCGTCGCCGGATCCCCGCTCCCACCTATACCATCGGAGATAGGGTCTGGTTGGCCACACGGGATCTTCCTTTACGGACTGAGTCTAGGAAGTTGTCACCGAAGTTCATTGGTCCGTTTGTGGTGGAGAAGGTGATCAATCCGGTGGCAGTTCGACTCAAACTACCGAGGACGCTCAGAGTCCATCCCACCTTTCATGTCTCCTGCCTCAAGCCTGTTCTCCTCAGTCCTCTGTTGCCTCCTCCGCCTCCTCCTCCTCCTCCTCGGATGATCGGAGGTGGTCCTGCCTACACGGTGCGACGCATCATGGATTCCAGACGGCGGGGCCGGGGTTTCCAGTATCTCGTGGACTGGGAGGGGTATGGTCCTGAAGAGAGGAGTTGGATTCCGCGGCGACAGATCCTAGATGCTGACCTCATTCGTGACTTCTACCGCCTCCATCCTGGCGCTCCGGGGAGTCCGCCCGGTGGCGTTCGTCGGAGGGGGGTACTGTAACGATCCCTGCAGTCTGAGTCGGTTTCTGTCTGGGTACTAGTTTTTCTGCTCGGGATCTCCAGTTTCCCGAGGGTTCTGGAACGCTCCCTGCCTGGTTGCCGGGCAACGTTGCTAGGCGGGAGCTCTCTTGATTTCCGCACCTGCATCCCATCAGCAATCTGCACACCTGGTCCTGATCATCACCCTTCTTAGGCTCTGTCCTAACATCCATTCCCTGCCGGATCGTTAGCCATGAACAGTATGTTTATCAGTGGATCAGCCTTAGAGCATGTAGCGTTAGTTTTGTTGTTTTGCACCTTGTTTGCTTGTTTTGTACTTACCTCCGTTTTGTTCCATCTGCAGTCACTCATCCGGAACCTTCACCCAACCTCTGCCTGATGGTCGGCGGCTGCCGAGCCATTACTGGACCTACCACTGCACCCTCAACAACCCATCCACGCCACCCGCTCTGTTCCCTGGATTATTCAGCCTCACTCGTGGATCTATTAAATAAACACTCACCTTTGTTTCAACCTACCTTGTCCTGGTCTGCTTCTGGGTTCTGGCTTAGTAAACCGTGACACCAATATCCTCAACGTACTGGCCTAATAACCAATATCCTCAATGTACTGACCAAATAACCAATACTGTCAATGTCCTGGCCTAATAACCAATATCCTCAACGTACTGGCCTAATAACCAATACTGTCAATGTACTGGCCTAATAACCAATACTGTCAACGTACTGGCCTAATAACCAATATCCTCAACGTACTGGCCTAATAACCAATATCCTCAACGTACTGGCCTAAATAACCAATATCCTCAACGTACTGGCCTAATAACCAATATCCTCAATATTAGCATGACCAAAAAAAATAAAAAATAACATATTGTAAAGTGGTTGTCCCACTGGCTATCATAAGGTG
>NW_025535256.1:0-50000 GCF_020615455.1 Coregonus clupeaformis | reverse complement strand
TAGATTCCTACGGGGGGCCAGAATGAAACATTTATGCACTCACTAACTGTAAGTCGCTCTGGATAAGAGCTCTGCTAAATGACTAAAATGCTAAATCCAAATACATTTACACTCATGATGTCAATTAGCCTATCAGAAGCTTCTAAAGCCATTACATTCTTTTCTGGAATTTCCCAAGCTGTTTAAAGGCACAGTCAACTTAGTGTATGTAAACTCCTGACCCACTGGAATTGTGATACAGTGAATTATAAGTGAAATAATCTGTCTGTAAACAATTGTTGGAAAAATTACTAAGTAGATGTCCTAACCGACTTGCCAAAACTATAGTTTGTTAACAAGACATTTGTGGAGTGGTTGAAAAACAAGTTTTAATGACTCCAACCTAAGTGTATGCAAAATTCAACTGTACATACTATATACATTTTATGGACACAGTCAATTTTACAATAATTCTATTTTGTTTGTTTTTACTCCTGAACTTCCTCTACCCTCAACCTCTCCGATAATTTTCATGATGTCCATCCGGTTAGCTTCTATATGCCATACCTTTCTTCTCTCCAGGTAAATATTGCAATCCTTCAGCCATTCCTGGACCTGTGACCAAAAACAAGCTACAAATGGACAGTACCAAAACAAATGATCTAATGATTCTGTCTCTTCGCAGCAAAATCTGCAGAGCTGGGAAGAATGCATCCCCCATATAAATAACATTCTATTGGTAGCAAGAATTTTGTATAATAATTTAAATTGAAAGAAGTTTTGAATCCGGCGTCATTTTGCGTATCACTTCATAAACAATTTGTCATGGAATCGGTACGTCAAAAATCTCTTCCCAACTATTTTGCAATCTATATGGGACAGCTGTCAATCCTTTGGTCCTTAAATGAAACTGGTATACTTTTTTATTTATCACAATTTTCTTTAACCAATTATGGTCTTTAATGCAGGGCAGACAGACAAGTTCCTTACTTTTTCCCCCTTCCACTTTCCTCTTCCATTTTTGCAGTAATGCTGCAATTATTTGGTTGTAATTTTGGGTAGAGCAGACATTTCCATATGTTTTTGTTAGCTGCATAACTCCACCAGTCCTACCGATGATATCATTTACAAAAAATAATGTTTTTTTTTATTAATTTGTATATTTGAGTTTACCATAATATTTGTTGCATTATTTGTTCTGTCGTTTCTGGAGGATTAAATTGAAATTGCAATCAACTTTCTATTGCTTGTTTTAGAAATAGTGATATTTGGGAGATTATTTCCTTTTAAAATAACTGAAAGTGAGAGGTTGTAATCTGAATAAAGGGAAAAAGGCCATTCTTGAACATGGGGTGAGACAATCTTACTAATTTGCTAGAGAACCAGTTCGGATTTAAGTATAACTTTTGTATGACTGAAGCTTTTAGTGATAGGATAATGCTTTAATATTTAATAATTTCTGTCCTCCGAATTAATATTCATTATATAAATAGGACCGTTTAATTTTGTCTGGCTTGCCCTTCCAAATAAAATGGAATATTTATTTCTCATATAATTTAAAAAACTGTTCGCTAGGCGTAGGCAAGACCATAAGCAAATAGGTAAACTGGGATAATACTAAAGAGTTAATCAGGGTGATTTTTCCACAAATAGACAGGTATTGACCTTTCCATGGTAGCAAGATCCATATATTTTTGCTAACTTTCTATTAAAATGTATTGGAGTGAGATCATTTATTTCCTTTGGGATATGTATTCCGAGTATATCCACAAGACCATCAGACCATTTTATTGGTAAACTACATGGTAATGTAATTTTTTAATTTTTTTTGTGCTCCAATACGTAATATAGTACATTTATCATAATTTGGTTGTAATCCAGAGTGGTTAGAAAATGTATCTAGATCCTCTATGAGGCTGTGGAGGGATTAAAGTTGTGGATTTAAAAGAAAACATGAATCATCAGCGTACAGTGACACCTTTGTTTTTAAGCCCTGGATTTCTAATCCCTTTATATTATTATTGGATCTGATTTTAATAGCTAACATTTCGATGGCCATAATAAATAGATATGCCGATAGTGGACAACCTTGTTTTACTCCTCTTGACAGTTTAACATTTTCGGAGAAATAGCCATTATTTACTATTTTACACCTAGGGTTACTATACATGATTTTAACCCATTTTATAAGAGATTCTCCTATATTGAAATGCTCCAGGCATTTATATATAAACTCCAGTCGTACTTTATCAAAAACCTTTTCAAAGTCAGCTATGAATAGCAGTGTCAGTGGGTGCTGTAGGTAGGTGTGGTGCAGGAATCAGGCGCAGGACGCAGAAACTTAGTCCAAAAGACTTTAGTGAACAATCACTTAGAACACGAGCCAAAAAGCCCGGAGGCGAGAAAATACGCACAGAGGCGTAAAACAAAATGCGCACTAACATGTGCGAGAGCCCTCCCAAAACAGAGGAGGAAAACAACGAAGCACAGACAACCAACAGTAGCGCAATCACACACAACACATGACAAACACAACGAGAACTTGTAGGACAACTAATGAACGCTAAACGATAACAGGTGTACAACATCAAGACAAAACCAAACGAACATCGAAACATGCAACGGTGGCAGCTAGTACTCCGGAGACGACGACCGCCGAAGCCTGCCCGAGCAAGGAAGAGAGGCAGCCTCGGCCGAAACCGTGACAAGCAGGACTGGTTTCCCAGATTTTTCATAGTGTTCTATTGTTTCCAGTACTTGCCTTATATTATCTCCAATGTATCGTCCATGTAAAAAAACCTGTCTGATTAGAATGAATAATGTCTGACAATACCTTTTTAATTCTATGCGCTATACATTTTGCTAGAATTTTTGCATCACAACACTGAAGTGTAAGGGGCCTCCAATTTTTCAAATGGACTGGATCTTTATATTTCCCACTTGTATCCTGTTTCAGTAATAATTAAATCAGACCTTCTTCTTGAGTGTCTGATAATCTACCATTTCATAGGAGTGGTTAAAACATGCTAATAATGGTCCTCTGAGTATATCAAAAAAGGTTTGGTATGCCTCAAATGGTATGCCATCCAACCCTGGAGTTTTCCCGGACTTAAAGTCTTTAATTGCATCCAATAGTTCCTCCTCTGTAATTTCACCTTCACATTAGTCTTTCTGTATGGCTGTTAATTTTACATTATCAATAGAAAAAATCCATACAATTAGCTTCAGTTAGAGGCGATTGAATATAATTTGGTGAATCATGGGTGACTCCGTCATTTGTAACCAGTTTCAGTCAATTATTTTTGGTAGTATTTCTATGTTGCAGATTAAAAAGGAATTTGGTGCATTTTTCCCCATATTTGATCCAGTTTGCTTTATTTTTATAACATATTACACTTGATCTTTCTTGAATAAGTTCCTCCATATCTTTTTGTTTTTCCTCTAATTTATTATGAGCCTCTAAGGTACAGTTTTTATTGCTAACTATCTGTTCTGTTAGAGCTTCTATTTCCTTTGTTAGTATGGACTCTTTTGACCTAAATTGCTTTTTTATCAAGATGAGTACTGAATTGCATGGCCTCTAAAGGCACATTTAAAAGTGTCCCATACAATAAGGGGATATGTCAGATAAATGGAGTTATAAATTCCTCTGTCCAAGTTAAAAACAAGTTATCATCCAATAGGCTTTGATTAAATGTCCAATATCCTTGCCCACGTGGAACTTCAGTCAGGGTAATGTAAATGCCAATTATTTGATGGTCCGACCACGCTTCTTTGACACAGTGCCACCCACAAAACAGAAGCAGGTCAACCGCCAAAAGCATTTCCAATGCTGTACATATACATAGCTATTAAAAATATATATCTATTCAAATATCTCAATTTCCAATATTATCAATTAATGTCTGTAATAATGTCGGCAGTTCATGCGAAGGATTGTTACCTATAACCCGGATTACCAATGCATACATTACATTTTTGTCAAGCAATTATTATTTTAGCAAACAATTATTGTGGGTCATCCTATATTCTCCCTAACATCCTTACCCCCTTGCAACAGATGTGGGATACATACACACACACACACACACACGCACACACACACACACACACGCACATACTCTTACACACTCAACCCCTTTCCTCCGCAATCAACCATAAGCTCAGATGCTCAACGGTTGTTACATCCCAGAGCCCAACTCAAGAAAGGACCTGATTTACGAATGCATATACAGTTACAGCTGTTTGAGAAAGCATGCAAGATTGTGCAAAAATTGACAAACATTTGAGATTTGATTAACCTATGACAAGTCCTAGGTGATGGAGATCAGATCCACCCCCTTCCCCTGAGACACAAACACTCTGGTCCCCCGTTGTAACCATTTTCCCAAGCATCTCCGTGCAGTCAGACCTTTGATTATTTTGTTCCACCAGGGCCACAATAATATGCCCCCTCTCTGATTGTCCGAGTGTGACCCCCTCCCCATGGGTTACTGCAGCCAGTGTTGCCAGCACTGCCACTACCTGGGTGGGGGCACCCCACCGGAATCCCCACCGGCTAGGTACAAGGTCGTCAAGGTTCTCATTAGCAGCTTTGAGAATTTCCTTTTATATTATGCTCTCCCATCAGGGGGCTCTGGCTTTTTAGGACCATCCCTGCCAGGCAGGCTCAGAATCTTGAGGGGGCGGTGCTGCTCTAGTAGGTCTCTGACCGCATTTATCTTTCTGTTTTGGCTGTATAGGCAACTTACAGCAGGGCCATAAAACAGATGGGGACTTCTCTTTGGTGTATAGGTCGCTCAGGTGAGTGTCTAGGATATAGGGTTATTCTATAATTGATTAAATTACATTTTTCCTCATCAATCTACAAACAATTCCCCATAATGACAAAGCAAAAACATGTTATTATAAATGTTTGCAAAAACATATATTTAAAAAAATGAAATACCTTATTTATATAAGTATTCAGACCCTTTGCTATGAGATTCGAAATTGAGCTCAGGTACATCCTGTTTCCATTGATCATCCTTCAGATGATTCAACAACTTAATTGGAGTCCACCTGTGGCAAATTCAATTGATTGGACATGATTTGGAAAGGCACACACCTGTCTATGTAAGGTCCCACAGTTGACTGTGAATGTCAGAGCAAAAACCAAGCCATGAGGTCGAAGGAATTGTCCGTAGAGCTCCGAGACAGGATTGTGTCGAGGCACAGATCTGGGGAAGGGTACAAAAACAATTACACAGCATTGAAGGTCCCCAAGAACACAGTGGCCTCCATCATTCTTAAATGGAAGAAGTTTGGAACCTCCAAGACACTTCCTAGAGCTGGCCGCCTGGCCAAACTGAGCAATCGGGGGAAAGGGTCTTGGTCAGAGAGGTGACCAAGAACCTGATGATCACTCTGACAGAGCTCAAGAGTTCCTCTGTGGAGACGGGAGAACCTTCCAGAACAACCATCTCTGCAGCACTCCACTATCAGGCCTTTATGGTAGAGTGGACAGATGGAAGCCACTCCTCAGTAAAAGGCACATGAAAGGCCGCTTGGAGTTTGCCAAAAAGCACCTAAAGGACTCTCAGACCATGAGAAATAAGATTCTCTGGTCTGATGAAACCAAGATTGAACTCTTTGGCCTGAATGCCAAGCATCACGTCTGGAGGAAACCTGTCACCATCCCTACGGTGAAGCATGGTGGTGGCAGCATCACGCTGTGTGGATGTTTTTCAGCAGCAGGGACTGGGAGACTAGTCAGGATCGAGGGAAAGATGAACGGAGCAAAGTAAAGAGAGATCCTTGATGAAAACCTGCTCCAGACCTCAGACTGGGGTGAAGTTTCACCTTCCAACAGGACAACAACCCTAAGCACACAGCCAAGACAATGCAGGAGTGGCTTCGGGCAAGTCTCTGAATGTCCTTGAGTGGCCCAGCCAGAGACCGGATTTGAACCCCTCTGGAGAGACCTGATATTAGCTGTGCAGCAACGCTCCCCATCCAACCAACAGAGCATTTGTAGAGAAGAATGGGAGAAACTCCCCAAAATACATTTTACATTTACATTTTTAGTCATTTAGCAGATGCTCTTATCCAGAGCGATTTACAGTTAGTGAGTGCATACATTTTTTCATTCTGGCCCCCCGTGGGAATCGAACCCACAACCCTGGCGTTGCAAACGCCATGCTCTACCAACTGAGCTACACGGGGTGTGCCAAGCTTGTAGCGTCATACCCAAGAAGACTCAAGGCTGTAATCGCTGCCAAAAGGTGCTTCAACAAAGTACTAAGTAAAGGGTCTGAATACTTATGTAAATGTGATATTTCCGTTTTATATTTTTTATAAATTAGCCAACATTTCTAAAACCTGATTTTGCTTTGTCATTATGGGGTATTGTGTGTAGATTGATGAGGGGGAAAAACTATTTAATCCATTTTAGAATAAGGCTGTAACGTAAAACAAAATATGGAAAAAGTCAAGGGGTCTGAATACTTTCCGAATGTACTGTAAACGCATAATACTTGATTACACATGGTTTTATTATTTCAAAGATAGTCAAGTTTATCGAATGTAGATTGTTAAATATTATTTAGCACTACACGTGCATGCTGGTGTGTGTGTGTGTGTGTGTGTGTTTGTGTGTATGTCTGGGGTAGAGTTACTGTACAGCTGAGATACATCCGTTTTGATGTAAACAAAATGATATATGTGCAATACCACTCTATCTTCTGTATATCATATATCCAACCCCTCATATATCCAACCCCTCATATATCTGTGATGATGAACATGACCCTTGTCAGTAATTATCTGAACTCAAGCACACATGGAGATATTTCACCACATAATGGCGTTCACAACAATGTTTCAATGTTTACCATTCAGATCGGTGGAGTGGGAACTGTATGGAAAACATCATAGCGTAGAAACAAAACAATGTAATAATTTATTTGAGAGAGAATACCCATTTGTCCACATCTCTGCCCCTCTGTGTGCCTGTGGGTTAGTTATACAGCAACACAAGTTACAGCTAAGAGAAGAGGAAGTTTAATGCAAACAAAATGACCATATGTGCTAAATCTTAGCATGAGGTCATTGATGGGTATTGTGCGTTTTACAACAAAGCTACAATACTGGTTAGGAAACACTGGCTGATCAAAGCTACTAGCTGTCCGTACAGACGTAAAAGCCTAAATCAAGACGTAAAAGAGACGTAAAAGACGTAAAAGCCTAAATCAAACACAGAGCTAACCTCTTAGTGGCGGAAATGGATGCATTACTAAAATGGCGATGAATCTACCGGTTTATTACAGTGTGATAACAGTGTTGTCACTATTAAAAAAATTATAATAATCCTAGTCTGAGGAAAAGAGGCAAACAAAATCTAATCATAATTTGGTGTCATCGAATATTTCTGATGCTGGTATGTTAGTAAAATCATACAAATACACCACAACCCTTAAGTCTGCCAACAGTGAAGAACCTGGCATAACCTCTTCAGTCATCTTACCTGTATAGGTTTCCTATGATAGCTCTATTGTTCCTAAAGCACATATGTAGTGTTGTCTATTCTTGCATGACATATTAAAAAAAGTTGCTCTCTACGTTGAATGATGGTATCTTTTGTGCATGACATAATTCTGACCAGAGGGGCTTTATGTCACATGGACCATTAACTTTCAACATAGGGATTGTTATAAAGATATTCTGTAAGACACAGATGTAACACAAAAGCTGTCATCAACATCATGAAGACGTGGGCCCATGGTTTAGTTCAGTTTATCTTTATTTAACTAGGATATCCTAGTCCACTCAGAAACACTGTTTTCTCCAGAGTCCCTCATGGAATAGCGTTCAGTGTTCCAACTCTTACGTTTGTTCACATTTTACACAACTCAATACATTTTGTAAACTAGGTAAATCTCTTTCGTTGTTTGGATTGTCTGAATTCAGACAAATGTCATTAACACAGTGAATAGATGAGATCATGTTGGAGGAATTGTCTGCTAAACAAGTTAAAACAGGAGAGGACAGGACATATGGTGGTGTCTCCCCCGAATCTCTGCTGGTTTTAATGAGCCTCATGACTCTATCCGTGTGAAGTTCCCTGTCTGTCTGTGTGACTGGACTGTCTATAGACAACGTAACCCAGGGCAGTGAGAAGGCCCCTGGAGGTGAATGGTCCGGAGTGATGGGGCCCAAGTAATCGTTGGGAGTGATGGGGCCCTAGTAACCGTTGGGAGTGATGGGGCCCTAGTAACCGTTGGGAGTGATGGGGCCCTAGTAATCTTTGGGAGTGATGGGGCCCTAGTAACCGTTGGGAGTGATGGAGCCCTAGTAACCGTTGGGAGTGATGGGGCCCTAGTAACCGTTGGGAGTGATGGGGCCCTAGTAACCGTTGGGAGTGATGGGGCCCTGGTAACCGTTGGGAGTGATGGGGCCCTAGTAACCGTTGGGAGTGATGGGGCCCTAGTAACCGTTGGGAGTGATGGGGCCCTAGTAACCGTTGGGAGTGATGGAGCCCTAGTAACCGTTGGGAGTGATGGGGCCCTAGTAACCGTTGGGAGTGATGGGGCCCTGGTAACCGTTGGAAGTGATGGGGCCCTAGTCAAGTGTTATAATACCCCTGTCATGTTATGGTTCAGATCCCAGCTAGCACATTTGGTTCCTTGGAAGTTGTGGCAACGTAATTGTTTGGTTTCACATTGGTTCTGGGAACAAAGCCATAAGCTTCCTGACCGGTAAAACTGAACGTTTTTTAAACGTTCTAAGAATGGAAATGAAAATGTTGCCTGTTCTGGCAATGCACATTTTTAGGTTGCAAGGAGGTTCTGAGAAAGTTTGACTATGGTTCCCTTAAAGATTTCCTGGGAGGTTTTATTAACATTCTGTGAACGGAAATGATAGGTTATTTGAATGTAATTAAATAACATTCTGAGAACATGTTTCAATAAGACTTTCAACATTGCTAGCTTAGTTTAACTGTTTTGAACTCTAAGCACAGATAGGACACATGGAGATTAATTTGCTGAGGCATTAATCATGCAAACACTTATCATTTTTATACTGGCATGGCATCAGTGAGATTAGAACCTATGATCTTCTGTTCTCTATCCAATGAATTAGGCCCCTTCACCACCGGGATGGAGTAATATGCCATGTTATTTAAAACTCATATGAAGATGTTCATTTTTGTCTATTCAAACAGACCACATTTCAAAGGAAACAAACACTCATTAAGATCTGGTATGGGTCAACACACCTGAACACACTTAACAAGACAGAGGATAGAGAGAGTTTTGTAGACACTGAGAACGGAATGGAGACGGTCTAACTAGCTATAATTAGTTAAAGGACTTAGAGCCCTGGAGACTGTATGAGTATAATTAGTTAAAGGACTTAGAGCCCTGGAGACTGTATGAGTATAATTAGTTAAAGGACCTAGAGCCCTGGAGACTGTATGAGTATAATTAGTTAAAGGACTTAGAGCCCTGGAGACTGTATGAGTATAATTAGTTAAAGGACTTAGAGCCCTGGAGACTGTATGAGTATAATTAGTTAAAGGACCTAGAGCCCTGGAGACTGTATGAGTATAATTAGTTAAAGGACCTAGAGCCCTGGAGACTGTATGAGTATAATTAGTTAAAGGACTTAGACCCTGGAGACTGTATGAGTATAATTAGTTAAAGGACATAGAGCCCTGGAGACTGTATGAGTATAATTAGTTAAAGGACTTAGACCCTGGAGACTGTATGAGTATAATTAGTTAAAGGACTTAGACCCTGGAGACTGTATGAGTATAATTAGTTAAAGGACATAGAGCCCTGGAGACTGTATGAGTATAATTAGTTAAAGGACTTAGACCCTGGAGACTGTATGAGTATAATTAGTTAAAGGACTTAGACCCTGGAGACTGTATGAGTATAATTAGTTAAAGGACCTAGAGCCCTGGAGACTGTATGAGTATAATTAGTTAAAGGACCTAGAGCCCTGGAGACTGTATGAGTATAATTAGTTAAAGGACTTAGACCCTGGAGACTGTATGAGTATAATTAGTTAAAGGACATAGAGCCCTGGAGACTGTATGAGTATAATTAGTTAAAGGACTTAGACCCTGGAGACTGTATGAGTATAATTCGTTAAAGGACTTAGACCCTGGAGACTGTATGAGTATAATTAGTTAAAGGACCTAGAGCCCTGGAGACTGTATGAGTATAATTAGTTAAAGGACTTAGAGCCCTGGAGACTGTATGAGTATAATAAGTTAAAGGACTTAGACCCTGGAGACTGTATGAGTATAATTAGTTAAAGGACTTAGACCCTGGAGACTGTATGAGTATAATTAGTTAAAGGACCTAGAGCCCTGGAGACTGTATGAGTATAATTAGCTAAAGGACCTAGAGCCCTGGAGACTGTATGAGTATAATTAGTTAAAGGACTTAGACCCTGGAGACTGTATGAGTATAATAAGCTAAAGGACCTAGAGCCCTGGAGACTGTATGAGTATAATTAGTTAAAGGACTTAGAGGTCCTCTGTAGCTCAACTGGTAGAGCACGGCGCTTGTAACGCCAAGGTAGTGGGTTCGATCCCCGGGACCACCCACACACAAAAATGTATGCACGCATGACTGTAAGTCGCTTTGGATAAAAGCGTCTGCTAAATGGCATATTTAATTTTTATTTTTTTTTATTTTTAAAGGACTTAGAGCCCTGGAGACTGTATGAGTATAATTTGCTAAAGGACCTAGAGCCCTGGAGACTGTATGAGTATAATAAGCTAAAGGACCTAGAGCCCTGGAGACTGTATGAGTATAATTAGTTAAAGGACTTAGAGCCCTGGAGACTGTATGAGTATAATTAGCTAAAGGACCTAGAGCCCTGGAGACTGTATGAGTAAAATAAGCTAAAGGACCTAGAGCCCTGGAGGCTGTATGAGTATAATAAGCTAAATGACAGAGCCCTGGAGACTGTATGAGTATAATAAGCTAAATGACAGAGCCCTGGAGACTGTATGAGTATAATAAGCTAAATGACAGAGCCCTGGAGACTGTATCAGTATAATTAGTTAAAGGACTTAGAGCCCTGGAGACTGTATGAGTATAATTAGTTAAAGGACTTAGAGCCCTGGAGACTGTTTGAGTATAATTAGCTAAAGGACCTAGAGCCCTGGAGACTGTATGAGTATAATTAGCTAAAGGACTTAGAGCCCTGGAGACTGTATGAGTATAATTAGTTAAAGGACTTAGACCCTGGAGACTGTATGAGTATAATTAGCTAAAGGACCTAGAGCCCTGGAGACTGTATGAGTATAATTAGTTAAAGGACTTAGACCCTGGAGACTGTATGAGTATAATTAGTTAAAGGACTTAGAGCCCTGGAAACTATATGAGTATAATTAGTTAAAGGACTTAGAGCCCTGGAGACTATATGAGTATAATTAGCTAAATGACAGAGCCCTGGAGACTGTATGAGTATAATAAGTTAAAGGACTTAGACCCTGGAGACTGTATGAGTATAATTAGTTAAAGGACTTAGAGCCCTGGAGACTGTCTGAGTATAATTAGTTAAAGGACTTAGACCCTGGAGACTGTATGAGTATAATTAGTTAAATGACCTAGAGCCCTGGAGACTGTATGAGTATAATTAGTTAAAGGACTTAGAGCCCTGGAGACTGTATGAGTATATTTAGTTAAAGGACCTAGACCCTGGAGACTGTATGAGTATAATTAGTTAAAGGACCTAGAGCCCTGGAGACTGTATGAGTATAATTAGTTAAAGGACTTAGAGCCCTGGAGACTGTATGAGTATATTTAGTTAAAGGACCTAGACCCTGGAGACTGTATGAGTATAATTAGTTAAAGGACCTAGAGCCCTGGAGACTGTATGAGTATAATTAGTTAAAGGACCTAGAGCCCTGGAGACTGTATGAGTATAATTAGTTAAAGGACCTAGAGCCCTGGAGACTGTATGAGTATAATTAGTTAAAGGACTTAGACCCTGGAGACTGTATGAGTATAATTAGTTAAAGGACCTAGACCCTGAATGCCCCCTCTCGTCACACCAGCTCTTTGACCTGAGAAACACAGAGCTGGTGCTAAACCCTGTCTGGCCTGGTCCCTGCTGTGTGGTGCCATTCATTCTAAACCCTGTCTGGCCTGGTCCCTGCTGTGTGGTGCCATTCATTATAAACCCTGTCTGGCCTGGTCCCTGCTGTGTGGTGCCATTCATTATAAACCCTGTCTGGCCTGGTCCCTGCTGTGTGGTGCCATTCATTATAAACCCTGTCTGGCCTGGTCCCTGCTGTGTGGTGCCATTCATTATAAACCCTGTCTGGCCTGGTCCCTGCTGTGTGGTGCCATTCATTCTAAACCCTGTCTTGCCTGGTCCCTGCTGTGTGGTGCCATTCATTATAAACCCTGTCTGGCCTGGTCCCTGCTGTGTGGTGCCATTCATTATAAACCCTGTCTGGCCTGGTCCCTGCTGTGTGGTGCCATTCATTATAAACCCTGTCTGGCCTGGTCCCTGCTGTGTGGTGCCATTCATTATAAACCCTGTCTGGCCTGGTCCCTGCTGTGTGGTGCCATTCATTATAAACCCTGTCTGGCCTGGTCCCTGCTGTGTGGTGCCATTCATTATAAACCCTGTCTGGCCTGGTCCCTGCTGTGTGGTGCCATTCATTCTAAACCCTGTCTGGCCTGGTCCCTGCTGTGTGGTGCCATTCATTATAAACCCTGTCTGGCCTGGTCCCTGCTGTGTGGTGCCATTCATTCTCAAGTCAGTGATACAGGCTGTGTGTGGCCTGCTGCATGGTGGCTGTGGTGAGTGTGTGGATGTGGGTGTGGGGAGGTCTGTCTGTGTGTGTGTGTGTGTGTGTGGCTGGGCGGCCATCTGTGAGTTAAGTAGGGGGTAGGAGTTGGGGGTTGTGGGCTACCCTAACCCCTCTACCTCCCACCAAAAGGAAATGAGCTAACCTCGCTCCAGCTCCTCAGAGATTCTAAGAGGGTAGCTTGCACTCTGCTGGTTATCTAATCCCCAAACATTCTCAGTGGAGAAAAAGTTGAAGAGGACTGTTAGAAAGTATCAAAGTAGAGAAGTCATGCCCTAATTGGCTCCAGTAACAGAGAAGTCATGTCCTGACTGGCTCCAGTAACAGAGAAGTCATGTCCTGACATGGCTCTAGTAACAGAGAAGTCATGTCCTGACTGGCTCCAGTAACAGAGAAGTCATGTCCTGACTGGCTCCAGTAACAGAGAAGTCATGTCCTGATTGGCTCCAGTAACAGAGAAGTCATGTCCTGACTCCAGTAACAGAGAAGTCATGTCCTGACATGGCTCCAGTAACAGAGAAGTCATGTCCTGACATGGCTCTAGTAACAGAGAAGTCATGTCCTGACTGGCTCCAGTAACAGAGAAGTCATGTCCTGACATGGCTCCAGTAACAGAGAAGTCATGTCCTGACTGGCTCCAGTGACAGAGAAGTCATGTCCTGATTGGCTCCAGTAACAGAGAAGTCATGTCCTGACTGGCTCTATAACAGAGAAGTCATGTCCTGATTGGCTCCAGTAACAGAGAAGTCATGTCCTGACTGGCTCTAGTAACAGAGAAGTCATGTCTTGACATGGCTCTAGGAACAGAGAAGTCATGTCCTGACTCCAGTAACAGAGAAGTCATGTCCTGACTGGCTCCAGTAACAGAGAAGTCATGTCCTGACATGGCTCCAGTAACAGAGAAGTCATGTCCTGACTCCAGTAACAGAGAAGTCATGTCCTGACATGGCTCCAGTAACAGAGAAGTCATGTCCTGGCTCTAGTAACAGAGAAGTCATGTCTTGACATGGCTCTAGGAACAGAGAAGTCATGTCCTGACTCCAGTAACAGAGAAGTCATGTCCTGACTGGCTCCAGTAACAGAGAAGTCATGTCCTGACATGGCTCCAGTAACAGATAAGTCATGTCCTGACTCCAGTAACAGAGAAGTCATGTCCTGATTGGCTCCAGTAACAGAGAAGTCATGTCCTGACTCCAGTAACAGAGAAGTCATGTCCTGACATGGCTCTAAGAACAGAGAAGTAATGTCCTGACATGGCTCCAGTAACAGAGAAGTCATGTCCTGACATGGCTCTAGTAACAGAGAAGTCATGTCCTGATTGGCTCCAGTAACAGAGAAGTCATGTCCTGATTGGCTCCAGTAACAGAGAAGTCATGTCCTGACATGGCTCTAGTAACAGAGAAGTCATGTCCTGACTGGCTCTAGTAACAGAGAAGTCATGTCTTGATTGGCTCCAGTAACAGAGAAGTCATGTCCTGATTGGCTCCAATAACAGAGAAGTCATGTCCTGATTGGCTCCAGTAACAGAGAAGTCATGTCCTTATTGGCTCCAGTAACAGAGAAGTCATGTCCTGACTCCAGTAACAGAGAAGTAATGTCCTGACTCCAGTAACAGAGAAGTCATGTCCTGACATGGCTCCAGTAACAGAGAAGTCATGTCCTGACTGACTCCAGTAACAGAGAAGTCATGTCCTGATTGGCTCCAGTAACAGATAAGTCATGTCCTGACTCCAGTAACAGAGATGTCATGTCCTGACATGGCTCCAGTAACAGAGAAGTCATGTCCTGACATGGCTCCAATAACAGAGAAGTCATGTCCTGACTGGCTCCAGTAACAGATAAGTCATGTCCTGACTCCAGTAACAAAGAAGTCATGTCCTGACATGGCTCTAGTAACAGATAGTTACTTAACATGGTAGTGGTAACTGAACGTTTTGGCTCCTTAACGTGGTAGTGGTAACTGAATGTTTTGGCTCCTTAACGTGGTAGTGGTAACTGAATGTTTTGGCTCCTTAACGTGGTAGTGGTAACTGAATGTTTTGGCTCCTTAACGTGGTAGTGGTAACTGAATGTTTTGGCTCCTTAATGTGGTAGTGGTACCTGAGTGTTTTTCTCCTTAATGTGGTAGTGGTAACTGAATGTTTTGGCTCCTTAACGTGGTAGTGGTAACTGAATGTTTTGGCTCCCTAACGTGGTAGTGGTAACTGAATGTTTTCTCTTAACGTGGTAGTGGTAACTGTCTCCTTAACGTGGTAGTGGTAACTGAATGTTTTGGCTCCTTAACGTGGTAGTGGTAACTGAATGTTTTGGCTCCTTAACGTGGTAGTGGTAACTGAGTGTTTTTCTCCTTAACGTGGTAGTGGTAACTGAATGTTTTGGCTCCTTAACGTGGTAGTGGTATTACACTGATCAAAGGAAACACCTGCTTTGTGCCTCAAATGGCCTGACGCTTTGAAGCGGAGAGTGAAGGAAATATTATACAAATCATATGATTATCAGTCCTCACACACACGGAAGAACACACACACACACGTGCACACACACACACATGTACACATACACACACACACACGCACACACACACACACACAAACACACACACAATGCCCTGGCTCTTGGCTGTCACAGTCCACTCCCCCCAGTGAGCTTTAACACGGCGGCTGAGTTCTAGACTGCATCCCAAATGGCACCCTGTTCCCTAGCTATGTAGCGCACTACTTGTGACCAGGGCCCAGGTACTACAGTGCGCTATGTAGGGAATAGGGTGCCATTTGGGACAAGGCTGAGTTCCAGTGCCATTAACCTGATGTCAAAAGATGCCAGATATCCTAGCAGAAAGCCGACCCTGGCCGTGACACCGCTAATGAAGCTGCTGCGCTGGCTGCTGATGAGGGTTTAGGATGCAGTCAGACAGGAACTGAGACTCTATCAGATGAAAGTAGTTTAGGGACAATTTACACATAAAGACCCTGGGTAGCGTAAATAAATGTCTTAGTTCCATCTCCCAACAAAGCTGAGCATAAAACAGGAATATTTTTCAAGACAAGGTAGAAAATTGAAAAATTGACTCCACTGGCTCCTGTTTTTCCCTTGAGCAATTCAAATATATATATATCTTTTAGAAACATTGAGATGACCAGAACTAGTTCAGCTTTTGTAGTGTCCATAAGTGTCAGAGCTTAAACATGGTTGCTCTGTGGCAGGAAGTAGAGCAATGCCACCGTGTGTGCTGACGAATGTCTGTCATTATCAGTTTGTCACATGTCCCAAACAAAAGACAACTTGAGAGAAAGAGAGAGGACCCACCCTACCCTGGTTTCAGTAATATTTACGTGACACCCGCCACAGCGTTTACAGAGCAACGCTTTATTAGTTCACTTCCTTTATTGTGCTCAGCTACTTCCCGCTCTTTATCGCCACGATGACCATGAAGCTTAATCTGCTGAGTCTAACCCCTGACCTTTGGTACCCCAATATATAAACTGTTATACACACCCCAACAAATACAAGGTTTGGTGAACTTCCCCATGAAACATGTTTCTTTGGAAACGTTTACACACAACAACATTAAGGTATCTTTATTTTATTCTCGGTCGTTATACAGAATGAATATCATGTATTCAGGCTACATATAAATATATATTGTGGGAAACAATTATGGTTAGTTACTTACTTCGAGTGTTGTAGCATTTTCTTTTGACCTTACGATGTTAGGGTACCTATTACACATTGTCTGGTTAACAACGGCATTAAAAGGTCTGGTAGTAAAACTTAAAGGGTAACGGAAATACGTTACAGATTAGCGCTTGTTTAAAGGACATGGCATGTTGGATTGACAGTGTCAGTGAACTCCACTAGCAACTACCAGTGCATCCCTCTGCATGTGTAGACGAGCCTTCCTAGAGAGCCTGACCCCTTACGATATGACTGAGCTTTCCTGGGCCTATCCCCCTATGTTGGCATAGAGTCTATCCAGAGGCAGACATTGAGGGAGCTCGTTGTAAACCTTATGTCCCATTGGGTACAAAGTGGATTACGGGGCAAAATCCTAACTTCCACATAAGTCACATTTTCACTTAGTGTTCCATTGACACAAATGCATGACTAAGTAAAAATTTGACTTAAGTGGACGTTTGGATTCACCCCTAAGTAAGTCATTAAGGGAATACTTTATAACGGGAGAGGAGAACCACATTCATTCCTCTCCTCTCTCATCTGATTTATAACGTCTCTCTTCCGATGAAGACACAACTTTAGTTCTGGATGGCATGTTTGAAACGGTCCCTGGCGCTGGCAAGCAGAAAACACATGGTTGATGAAAATACTGAGTGCCAAATAATAGAAATAATAGAATAACGTTTAACTAACTACCCCCCCCAATAATATACCACATAACAACTTCTCTCTCCTGGACTATGGCTACCTTTTACATGCTTTGAGAAGCTAGTCTGTAAAAAGAACCGTATCCAATTTTATAGGTGTTTCCAAAGAAGGGGTTTGGGGGCATTACCTCCAAGGACCCTGACTGGACGCTTTCTGTTTGGGTGTTTTTTCTCCTGTGTGTGTGTGTGTGTGTGTGTGTGTGTGTGTGTGTGTGTGTTTGGTGAACCTGGGTAGTCTCAGGGCAGACAGAGACGTTTAAAGCCATGCTGTGTGAGGTATGGAAACCCAGGGAGAGGCAATGCGTGTTCACACACTCTTTGACTTCAATTTGAGGTAATTGCCAGCTAAATTGACCCATTGCTCTTGTTAAAGAAAACATTTAGAGGTATTTGAAAAAAAATGCCACATATGAAGTGTGAAATTGCCAAGCGATGATGGCCATCGACAGTACGCACACTGCTCTGTGCGGGAAGCTTTTTCATCCATTTGAACTTTAAACTCCACTGAGGACATGTTTTGAAAACACAGCAAAAGGAAGTAGAAGCAATCACTGTAGACTGTTCCAGTGAGTCCATACGTTATATGCACACCTTTTTTAAAGCGTGTTGCGTTATGTTTCAAATGTCTATGCAACACTACTGTGTTCTAAATCCACCTACTGTAGACCCATGAGCTGTCTATGGTTCATGCTGCCACAGGAGACTGTGACCATGTTAAGCTGAACAAATAATGTCTGGCGTAGTGAGTATTGTAGATTTGAAACCAGTTTTATGTGAAACTTAATCATCTAAAAATGTATAACCTCAGGGAAAAGCCTTAAGGGGTCCACACTGTTACTGAAATTACCAAATTAGGTTTGAGAGAAATGATGTGGACGAGAGCCCACGTGTGAAAATGTCAGGGGTTATTTTCTACTTTGGAGGGTTAAAAGATAATTGCATTGGTTCAACTAACGTAGGGATCCTGAGGCCTCAGGATCATACAATCTCTCCCACCACAACCATTTACCACAGAAATAGCATTTCTATAATGGATATTCCATATTCAAGTCAATGGTCTCATGGGGCTAAACCTGTTCTAGGATATAATTATTTTTTTGCCATTCACCTCATTTTACATCTTACTGTGACCTCATAGGGCAGGGCATTCATAGAACTTGTAGGGGAATAGGCATGTCATTTCTCATGTGGGTCTGGGAAAGATGGGGTGAAAGTAAGTTCATATCAGTTACCTCAAGAGCAAAGGAAATCTACTTCCTACAGTGCGTCCCTAGGATTAATTGGTAATTAAACACCAAACTCTGACAAGTGAAGTGCTGTGTATATACATTTATTAATCAAGGCAGGTATTCACTTTCCATCTCAGCCTCTACATTTCTTGGCCAATAGTTTTATATTAGATTTTGCTCTCTGACAACGAGCTGCAGTTGTGAAGGAAACAGAGACAGTATAATACAGAATGTATCACATCTTTGGGACGGGGAGAGCAGAGAGGCATGTGTGTCTACTGAAAAGTGATCGACCATGTCCTTGTTTCCTGCGAGTGTCAACCATGGCCATTGGGCTAATGTTATTCTAGTTCAGGAGCCAAAGATAATCAGGAAAAGAATAGAAAAAAGAGCTGGAAGGTTTCCAAGTTCAACAAACATGCTCAACTTATAGTACTTAGTCAGCTTATAGTGAAGTCTTCATGGTTTATGTGGTGTGGCTATCAAGCGCAGATCAAATCTACGAAGATTCAAAGCAAACAAATAGAACCTCCAAAGATTCTAGATTAGTCAGTGTAGATATAGTGATGTCAGTTCATGTGATGCTGCTTTCAAGCACTAGCCTGGAATCCAAACCGATGCTTCATTATTTCACCATTGTTTCACTTGAAATGGAGCATATCAGCTTGGGATTCCAGGCTCATCAAGCAAAGTTTAAAGCAAACAAAATGGCGGGTGATAAAAACTACCAAACAACCAACACTTGTGCAACGCAGATGTGTAATGGTTTAGTCAAGTCTAGGTTGTCCTTCTATTACCTGGGGCCTCTGCAGGGTTTATGGTGGTCACAGGTTCCCTTCCAATAAATAATATTGGTAAACGTGCTATAAATCCTACCCATAAAGCCTAGCTACCTACCATGCCTGGTTGCGTCCCAAATGGCACCCTATCCCCACGGGCCCTGGTCAAAAATAGTGCACTATAAAGGGAATAGGGTGCCATTTGGGATGCAGACTGGTCATAATTACTAACAGGACTACTTCCTGTTAGAACTCCATATCTCGCTGTGCTGTCCAATTAAAAAGTGTCCTGGTGTCAAACCGTGATTTTATTTCAGGTTCTTGGTGGGCTCTCATTACTGAAATGAAACATCGTAGGCTGAGGTTAAAGTCTTACTCACCTCTTGAAAGTCTTACTCACCTTTAGGCTCTATTAATTCTGAGGTAGCTACGCTCTTACGGGAAGAGAAAGTCAATTGTGCACTGTCGTAATCTGTAGGCCCGAAACTGTTTATTTTCTTTGCCAACCTCTTCCAGGAACTGTTGCACGTCTAACCAATACCACCATTGTCTGGATTCTGGAACCCTGGAATTCTAATAATATTCAGGCATTCTAATACACTTGACCTTAAAAACAGACCACCATTCTGAAGGACCGAAGGGATTCAGCAGAAACAGATTTCGTAAGATTATTGCTCAGAGACATGGATAGATCCAGTTTGCTTTACTCAGAAGCCAGAAGGGCAGGGATTTTAAGCTGGAGGAGAAACGCTTTAAAGGATAGTGTTTATTTACTGAGAACTTTCTCAACGGGATAGAGTTTCAGATAAATCAGTTGCCTCAATACAAAAGACACAACATGCCTCCAATATTGTAATACAGGGGGTCTAAACATTAACAGATTCTCTGAAAGCTGTAAGAAACATAGTAGATCTCTACTGTGTGAATCAGCCCCTGAGTGTCATTTATAATTGATTAATCTATTTTCACTGTAAATCACAAGTTGCCACAAATATTGTGCCACAAAAGACAATATGCCACAAACGTTGTGGCACAAAATGCATAATATAAGAGGACCATAAACAGAAAAAGTTTCTCCATTCGTTTATACAAAACTTAGCAGATGTTTATTGTAAATGAGCTCCAACTTATCACTTATTCAGTATGAAAGAAAATATATAATGTATGCACTCACTAACTGTAAGTCGCTCTGGATAAGAGCGTCTGCTAAATTACTAAAATGTAAAATGTAAATGTAATTAATTAAGCAATCATGCACAACACAGCATGTGCGTTATATGGAGAGAACTGTACACTTCCGATGTTGCGAAAGTTGAGCATGAAAAATGGTGAGATCTGGATTGAGAAATCGTCTACCGATGCGCTCTTATCACTCACCTGGGACACGGAGCGTCCAACGGTTTTTCAAGGAAAAGGATGTCTTCAGCAGATAGTTTCCAACCACAGAGTATTCCTCAGGAGCAGGTTCCCACCATCGCCTAGCAACATAAAATCACCTCTCACATGATGACTGTCAACATCACTTCACTCTCTGACCTCATTTATTCCGAATATATGTTAAACATGAACATACAGTCACTGAAATGAGAATCTATTACACTAGTTGATAATAGGCCAACATAAATATGGTCTACACTTTAGGTTAAGTTTCTTGTTCCCACTCATCTGATTTATAAACAGATTTCATTTCTCATTAGGGGAACAAGAAGAAGTAATCAGAAAGTGGTGATTGGTCATTTAACCAGAGTAGAGCCACAGAGTGACAATAGAGAATAAACATGCTTATTGATGCACTAGTTTGCACATTGCAGCATTGTAATACTACTAACGCCTCGATATACACTGAACAAAAAATATAAACGCAACATATAAAGTGTAATAAAGTGTTGGTCCCATGTTTCATGAGCTGAAATAAAAGATCCCAGTAATGTTCCATATGCACAAAAAGCTTATTTCTCTAAAAAGTTGTGCACGAATTTGTTTACATCGCTGTTAGTGAGCATTTCTCCTTTGCCAAGATAAACCATCCATCTGACAGGTGTGGCATATCAAGAAGCTGATTAAACAGCATGATCATTACACAGGTGCACCTTGTGCTGGGGACAATATAAGGCCACTCTAAAATGTGCAGTTTTGTTACACAACACAATGCCACAGATGTCTCAATTTTGAGGGAGAGTGCAATTGGCATGCTGACTACAGGAATGTCCACCAGAGCTGTTGCCAGAGAATTTAATATACATTTCTCTACCATAAGCCGCCTCCAACATTGTTTTAGAGAATTTGGCAGTGCGTTCAACCGGCCTCACAACCGCAGAGCACGTGTATGGCATCGTGTGGGCGAGCGGTTTGCTGATGTCAACGTTGTGAACAGAGTGCCCCATGGTGGCGATGGGGTTATGGTAAGGGTAGGCATAAGCTACGGACAACGAATACAATTGCATTTTATCAATGGCAATTTGAATGCACAGAGAAACCGTGACGAGAAGCCCATTGTGAGGCCCATTCTTTTTTTAGGCATCTGTGACCAACAGATGCATATCTGTATTCCCAGTCATGTGAAATCCATAGATTAGGGCCTAATGAATTTATTTAAAATGACCAATTTCCTTATATGAACTGTAACTCTTTGAAATTGTTTCATGTTGCGTTCATATTTTTGTTCAGTATATACCCAGTGTATGCATCAAATTGTATGCGTAGACTTGACAGAACTAGTAACAAAAGGTGAATGTTGAACTGTTGTTGAACCCGTATCCACTAAACATGTTGGATTACATCATGAGAAGGTTTGACTGCAGAATTTATTACACAGCATTGATGCAATTACGCTGTCGATCTGATGGAGGCGTAAGAATAACTCATACCAATGATCTGTAGCCTTGTCATTCCTCTGAGATTGATCTTACAGGAATAACTCTCTCTCTCTCTCTCTCTCTCTCTCTCTCTCTCTCTCTCTCTCTCTCTCTCTCTCTCTCTCTCTCTCTCTCTCTCTCTCTCTCTCTCTCTCTCTCTCTCTCTTCACCCCCCTCTCCCCCTCTCTTCCTCCCTCCCTCTCTTGCTGTCTCTGACAGTTCCTGTGTTCAACCTGGCAACAGTAAGATGGATGGCTTCAGGAGAGTGTGACGTGTGTGATGGTAGATTGTACTAACTGAGATGTACTTCAACGTGGCACAGTGGATGCGCCCCAAATGACACCCTATTCCCTATGTAGTACACTACTTTTTACCAGTGCTGTACGGGCCCATTTGGGACACAGCCAGTCTCTCCGGGGCCTATCTGGTCACGGCAGCCTGTCCTGTCGCCCACCACACCTGATAACCGTCCTGGGAATATGACCCCTGAACCCTAGAGTCCCCAGCTGGTCCCCTGGCCTCCTGCTGAAGGCCACCCAGCCACTACACCAGAGATAGCATATCACTTTGTACAGTAACTCATGTTGTTACATGTACAATTTACATCTAACAAGTGCTGCTATCGATGTACAAGCATAACTAGAAATTAGAGTTTTTCCTGGTCAGGGTCACACGGTTGGGAAAAACTCAGAGGCAGATGAAGTCAGGGGCAGATGAAGTCAGGGGCAGATGAAGTCAGGGGCAGATGAAGTCAGGGGCAGATGTAGATGAAGTCAGGGGCAGATGAAGTCAGGGGCAGATGAAGTCAGGGGCAGATGAAGTCAGGGGCAGATGAAGTCAGGGACAGATGAAGTCAGGGACAGATGTAGATGAAGTCAGGGGCAGATGAAGTCAGGGGCAGATGAAGTCAGGGGCAGATGAAGTCAGGGACAGATGTAGATGAAGTCAGGGGCAGATGAAGTCAGGGGCAGATGAAGTCAGGGGCAGATGAAGTCAGGGGCAGATGAAGTCAGGGGCAGATGAAGTCAGAGGTAGATGTAGATGAAGTCAGGGGCAGATGAAGTCAGGGGCAGATGAAGTCAGAGGTAGATGTAGATGAAGTCAGGGGCAGATGAAGTCAGGGGCAGATGAAGTCAGAGGTAGATGTAGATGAAGTCAGGGGCAGATGAAGTCAGGGGCAGATGTAGATGAAGTCAGGGGCAGATGTAGATGAAGTCAGGGGCAGATGAAGTCAGGGGCAGATGAAGTCAGGGGCAGATGAAGTCAGAGGTAAATGAAGTCAGATGTAGATGAAGTCAGGGGCAGATGAAGTCAGGGGCAGATGAAGTCAGGGGCAGATGAAGTCAGGGGCAGATGAAGTCAGGGGCAGATGAAGTCAGGGGCAGATGAAGTCAGGGGCAGATGAAGTCAGGGACAGATGAAGTCAGGGGCAGATGTAGATGAAGTCAGGGGCAGATGAAGTCAGGGGCAGATGAAGTCAGGGGCAGATGAAGTCAGAGGTAAATGAAGTCAGAGGTAGATGAAGTCAGGGAACAGATGAAGTCAGAGGTAAATGAAGTCAGAGGTAGATGAAGTCAGAGGTAGATGAAGTCAGGGAACAGATGAAGTCTAGGACATATGGGGTTTTACTCTTAGAGCCACACAGCTCTGTGTTTGTGTCACTGTGGCTGTCAACGCATGGCCTTGTCTGCCTCCCCCGCACCTTCCCCTGCCACACCTCTGACCCCAGCCAGACTGTCCTGTGCCCAGAGCGTCAGCAAGACTGCTCCATCTCGGTGACACCTCCAGTATCAGTCCGCTGGGCCACCAGTCAGGCCAGGGCTATCTGGAAGATAATGGCAAGATAGTGGTCCGGCCTTTTCCACCGGTTTTCCACCAACCACCCATCCTGTTAACGTCATGGACATGTTGATACCTGCAGCGGGCTGAGACAAAACAAGGGGACACTTTGTATTTCCTCCTCTATCTCACTGACTACTCCTGTTGTCATACTGCACTTTCAGTAGCTCCTGACCAGAATGTGTGTCAGTTCTTCTCGCTGCTGCACAGACTTGGTTTTAACCCTTGTAGACCGACGAAAATGTCTCTAAAACAGAACTGAACAAATGTCAAGGTGTCTTCCTACCAGGGACAAATTCGTATCGACATAAGGACCAAAACCCCAATTATTTTCTTAAATATCGTCATCAGCAGACAAAACGTAAGAACCATAAGCCTCATCTCTAAACCCAGCTGCTGAGTAAAAATCCATCAAGACAAGACCCTGATTACGGATCCATTGAGATCCATTGAGATCCTTTGAGATCCATTGAGATCCATTGAGATCCTTTGAGATCCATTGAGATCCATTGAGGTCCATTGAGGTCCTTTGAGATCCTTTCATGTCCCCCAATTTCGATATGATTGCTTCCCCTTCTCTAAAGATGAAAGTTGTTTCCAAATACGACCGTTTTGTTCCCATGATTGTCCTTATTTGACTTGCGTGAGTAAGTAAGAGGGCCAGGTCCCTGGGGGAGTATTGGAGGGGGGCTGTTACAGCTGTTTCTGTTATCGGTCCATCTGGTCCTCTGATGGATCCAGGCACCAGCCTCCATACGTACCACACTCCCCAGCCTCCTGTAGGCAAGGCTGGGAGGCTATGTTCAGGAGGAGACCACAATTCTACCAAGGTGCTCTGATCTCTGCTGTTGTATGATATCGCGGGAGATTAGCATTTTGCATGCATCCTCATTAAAAACATTTTAGTAATCAGTTGTTGCATCTCGAGGGGGGAAATCCACCCAAATTACCACTGAAAATATTCTGAATGGACAAGAGAATAATTCAATGCCCATGTGTAGTTCTGTGTCATCAAACACACACTGGCCCAGCCAGAATGACATTTGTCTTATATGCGATTCATTTTGAAGAAGAAAAAAAAGGAATTGAAAATAGTTTTCAATGTGACTGACACTGACACTGTCCTACAGTACCCTGAATAAAATTGTAGACCAATCTAGTCAAAAGGCTTCATAAGGCTATTTAAGTTTGTCCCACTGTTAACCTTGCTTTACTGTATCTTCTTCCACTCTGTATCCTGTTTGTTGCCCTACAGAACAGAATAGAAAAGACCAGAGCAGAGAAAAGCAGAGCAGAGAAAAGCAGAACAGAGATGTGCAGAACAGAGAAGAGCAGAACAGAGAAGGGCAGAACAGAGAAGAGAAGAGCAGAACAGAGAAGAGCAGAACAGAGAAGAGCAGAACAGAGAAGAGCAGAACAGAGAAGAGCAGAACAGAGAAGAGCTGAACAGAGAAGAGCAGAACAGAGAAGAACAGAACAGAGAAGAGAAGAGCTGAACAGAGAAGAGCAGAACAGAACAGAGAAGAGAAGAGCAGAACAGAGAAGAGCTGAACAGAGAAGAGCAGAACAGAACAGAGAAGAGCAGAACAGAGCAGAACAGAGCAGAGAAGAGTAGAACAGAGCAGAGAAGAGCAGAACAGAGAAGAACAGAACAGAGAAGAGCAGAGAAGAGTAGAACAGAGCAGAGAACAGCAGAACATAGAAGAGCAGAACAGAGAAGAGCAGAACAGAGAAGAACAGAACAGAGAAGAGAATGGCAGAACAGAGAAGAGCTGAACAGAGAAGAGCAGAACAGAGAAGAGCAGAACAGAGCAGAACAGAGCAGAGAAGTATGAACAGAGCAGAGAACAGCAGAACAGAGAAGAGCAGAGCAGAGAAGAGCAGAGCAGAGAAGAACAGAACAGAGAAGAGAAGGGCAGAACAGATCAGAGAAGAGCAGAACAGAGAAGAGTTGAACAGAGAAGAGTAGAACAGAGAAGAGCAGAACAGAGCAGAGAAGAGCAGAACCGAGCAAAGAAGAACAGAGAAGGGCAGAGAAGAGAAGAGCAGAGCAGAGAAGAGCAGAGAAGAGAATACCAGAACAGAGAAGAGCAGAACAGAGAAGAACAGAGAAGAGCAGAGAAGTGCAGAACAGAACAGATAACACCAGAGCAGGGCAGAGAAGAGCAGAACAGAACAGAGAAGAGCAGAGAAGAACAGAGCAGAGAAGCGCTGACCAAAGCAGAGAAGAGCAGAACAGAACAGAGAAGAGCAGAACAGAACAGAGAAGAGCAGAACAGAGCAGAGAAGAGCAGAACAGAGCAGAGAAGAGATGAACAGAACAGAGAAGAGCAGAACAGAAGAGATAAGAGCAGAACAGAGAAGGGCAGAACAGAACAGAGAAGAGCAGAACAGAGAAGAGCAGAACAGGGAAGAGCAGAACAGAGAAAATCAGAGAAGATCAGAGAAGATTAGAACAGAGAAGAACAGAACAGAGAAGAACAGAGAAGAGCAAAGAAGAGCAGAACAGAGAAGAGCTGAACAGAACAGAGAAGTGCAGAACAGAGCAGAGAAGAGCAGAACAGAGCAGAACAGAGCAGAGAAGAGCAGAACAGAACAGAGAATAGCAGAACAGAACAGAGAAGAGCAGAACAGAACAGAGAAGAGTAGAACAGAGCAGAGAATAGCAGAACAGAACAGAGAAGAACAGAACAGAACAGAGAAGAGCAGAACAGAACAGAGAAGTACATAACAGAGCAGAGAAGAGCAGAACAGAACAGAGAAGAGCAGAACAGAGCAGAGAATAGCAGAACAGAACAGAGAAGAGCAGAACAGAACAGAGAAGAGCAGAACAGAGCAGAGAAGAGCAGAACAGAACAGAGAAGAGCAGAAGAGAGCATAACAGAACAGAGAAGAGCAGAACAGAACAGAGAAGGGCAGAACAGAACAGAGAAGAGCAGAACAAAGAAGAGCAGAACAGAGCAGAGAAGAGCAGAACAGAGAAGAGCAGAACAGAGCAGAGCCCTCGTGCGTCACAGATCTCCGCTTCAGAACTAAATTGACTACAAATACAAAGTTGCCAATGTCTAAATAAAGTATAAAAAGGTGCTTCAAATGAAAACCGAGACGACTGCATTAAAATATAAACAGTAGGCTATAGGCCTATTTCAATCATTTTGAAATACAGTTAATGTTCAATAAATTGAGTTATATCTTGCTTCTGTCTGTAATTTGTCGTAATATATTTCATGATGTGCAGCCTAACGTGCGCAATGATGTGCCAAATCTGTGGATAGAATAAGCCGCCTCAATATTTGCAGCCCTAGGTGGCAATATCTCTCTAGGAGCTGATCCGTCGTCAGTATTGTGAAATAATTATAATGTTAAGGTATGAATTGAGAAAGCTGACCTGAGAGCAGCACTGCCTTTTTTTTACTCGATCCTCCAATTGTTCTTTCTGCGTTGGTGTTTTTGGGAAAACATCTAAAGACGCACTTAGCCGTTCTACGAGTGGTCTGAGGCAGGCGTTAGATTACCAGCTTTCAAGTGCAACGTTAATAACGATGGTTTTGGGAAACAGCTCAGACGAATTAACAATGCTCCTACGAAGGTTCTCACGATGAATTTAGCCTTAAGATGCTTTTGGGAAACCAGGCCCAGTGCAGGGTTAGCTGAGGTTCCTGATCCTCTTTAATGATCTGTGAGAAAAACTGTCTTCGTCCCAAATGGCACCCTATTCCCTATATAGTGCTCTGCTTTTGACCAGGGCCCTATAGGGACTATGTAGGGAATAGGGTGCCATTTGGGATACAGACCTGCTTGGCTTCATATCTCTGCTCCACACACAATGCATGACAGTCCTAATTCTCTGTACATTGGAAACACATTTCTGTGTCATGGAGAAAAAAGGATACTTACACTGGCACAGGGAAATATTTTCTTTAACATTTTTAAAACCGTGAATGTATTTTGTTGCTGATTAAAAACCTCGCCCTATAAAAGGAAGATTGCCCCTTTTCAAATGATTTATAGTGTGCCAAGAACATTTTCCAGTCTGTCCTTTCTATTGGGGGTTTCTTTGAATGCTTTAATAAATCCAACAAATACTATTCCAGTATCTATTAATCTGTCTCCAACTCAACATATTTTGCAGTGAATAAACTGCAGAGAGGCAGGAGAACTGTAGGTTTAGTCTGTAAACATTGAGATTATACAGTAGCTAACGCCATCAGTCAATGTCTATACGTTCTATACATAGTTTTTTCTGTTTTATTATTCATGTTTCAACAAATGAATGTGGGGCCCGTGTAGCTCAATTGGTAGAGCATGGCACTTGCAATGCCAGGGATGTGGGTTCGATTCCCACGGTGGGCCAGTATGAAAAACAAATACAAATAAATGTATGCACTCACTAACTGTAAGTCACTCTGGATACAGAGCATCTGCTAAATGACTAAAATGTAAATGTACTATTTCGGTATCAACAATGGAGATGCTTTATTTTTAACCAGGCAAGTCAGTTAAGAACAAATTCCATCTCTGGTATGGAGGATCAGATCACGTCCTCCTGGTCTCATTCTGAGAGCCATCTCTGGTATGGAGGATCAGATCACGTCCTCCTGGTCTCATTCTGAGAGCCATCTCTGGTATGGAGGATCAGATCACGTCCTCCTGGTCTCATTCTGAGAGCCATCTCTGGTATGGAGGATCAGATCACGTCCTCCTGGTCTCATTCTGAGAGCCATCTCTGGTATGGAGGATCAGATCACCTCTCATGTTCCTTGAGGATCTCCAGGGTTCCTCGAGTCACCCCTAATGTAGGTAGTGTGTGGGAGTCTGCCACACCACCCCCACACACCACCCCCACACACCACCACCACCCCTACACACCACCATCACCACCATCATCACCACCACCCCCACACACCACCCCCACACACCACCCCCACCACCACCCCCCACACACCACCACCCCCACACACCACCCCCACACACCACCATCACCACCAACCCTACACACCACCATCACCACCATCATCACCACCACCCCTACACACCACCATCACCACCATCACCATCATCACCACCACCCCTACACACCACCATCACCACCACCCCCACACACCACCCCACACACCACCATCACCACCATCACCACCATCATCACCACCACCCCTACACACCACCATCACCACCATCACCACCATCACCACCACCCCCACACACCACCCCCCACCACCACCCCCCACACACCACCCCCACACACCACCATCACCACCACCCCTACACACCACCACCCCCACACACCACCCCACACACCACCATCACCACCACCCCCACACACCACCATCACCACCACCCCCTACACACCACCACCCCCCACACACCACCCCCACACACCACCCCCACACACCACCATCACCACCATCACCATCATCACCACCACCCCTACACACCACCATCACCACCACCCCTACACACCACCATCACCACCACCATCACCATCACCCCTACACACCACCATCACCACCACCCCTACACACCACCATCACCACCATCATCACCACCACCCCTACACACCACCACCATCACCACCCCCACACACCACCATCACCAATATCACCATCATCACCACCACCCCCACACACCATCATCACCACCACCCCTACACACCACCATCACCACCCCCACACACCACCACCACCCCTACACACCACCATCACCACCCCCACACACCACCACCACCCCCTACACACCACCATCACCACCACCATCAGCACCACAACCATCACCACCCCTACACACCACCATCACCACCACCATCACCACCACCCCTACACACCACCATCACCACCCCCACACACCACCACCACCACCACCCCTACACACCACCATCACCACCCCCACACACCACCATCACCACCATCCATCACCACCTGCCTCACCACCACCCCTACACACCACCAACACCACCACCACCCCTACACACCACCATCACCACCCCCACACACCACCATCAACACCATCACCATCATCACCACCACCCCCACACACCACCATCACCACCATCACCACCATCACCACCACACCTACCCACCACCACCACCACCACCCCACACACCACCACCACCACCACCTCCACCACCATCAGAATCAGCACCATCACCATCACCACCACCACCCCAACACACTCCACCGTCACCGCCACCACCCCCACCACCGTCACCACCACCACCGTCACCACCACCACCACCACACATCACTGCCACCACCGTCACCACAACCACCACCATCACCACCATCACAATCACCACCATCACAATCACCACCATCACCACCATCATCACCACCACCATCACCACCACTACCATCACCACCATTACCACACACCACCACCACCACCCCCACACACTACTATCACCACCACCATCACCACCGTCACCACCACCGCCACCATCACCACCGCCACTGCCACTGCCACCACCTCCGTCACCATCACTACCATCACCACCATCACCGTCACCACAACCACCACCACCACGTCAGACAGACCACCCCCTGCAGAGCTAAAGCTCCCCTTAGACAGACCACACTCAGCAGAGATACAGCTCTCTGCCTCCCTGCCAAGCTGTGTCCCTGGCATCACTTGCCTCACATCTTAACAATGAACAACTAGGAACAACAATCACAGTAAACTCTGCCCTGCCTGCCTCCCTGTTGCCTCCGATGGGACTGAACAAAACGGGACTGTCCATTTCGGTGAAGTCTCTTTCTGATGTTTGTGACGGCTGAAATGGGCCACATATGCTCAATAAACTGAGTGGTAACTAGGGGAAAGGTGGTGAGTGTGTTTTTGTGTGTGTATGTGTGTGTATGTGTGTGTGTGTGTGTATGTGTGTGAAAGGTGGTTGTTTCTGACTGAGGGAGTACATACTGATCTGCTTTGATTACTGCCAAGTTTAATCAACAACACCAGTCATCCATGTTTTTAACATATTATTGTATACAGAAAATCAAGGTTGTGTGGGCTGCCTATTGTAGTAGTTGTGATTGTAACGCCGCTTCTATTCCAACTTCCAATACAGACTTTTCATTGAGCTCTTTCAAATGAGGCCTTCAAATGAGGGCAACGATGTGCTGCTTATGTTTGGCAATGTATGTTTTACAATATAAAGTTAATCGAATCGTTACCAAATGTTTTCCCAGAGAGTCAGCTCACAGGAGGCCGAGACAACGCCACACGCGGCTGGTGACAGAGTCGACTCCACTTCATGTTGGATTACTAAATCTATAGTTTATTGTTTTGAGCTGGTCTCCTCATACCATCCAGGACTTATGTTTCCCTTTATGATTTCCTCTGGTGAAAAAATAGCTGCTATGGTATCTGTGAGAGAAAGAAGGGTTTATGTTCCCAGAATGTGTGTGTGTGTGTGTGTGTTACGTCCCAGAATTATCTGCTTGGCCCAAATGCAATTTCAGAAGGAGACAGGGAGTGGGGTGTTGATTCAGGGGATGCAGTGCAATCAGCAGTTGAAACAATAACAAAGCATATCCCGCCACTGTTTAGGTAAAAAGCTGAGTGATGGGACTGGAGAAGTAGGACCGCTCTCAAATTCAGAGACAGAGCTATGGACTGACCATCCATGATATCAAAATTATAGTTTTAACCATGTTTAGAGGCTAAATATGGTTTGTTTACATTTAAGTAAAACAAGCTTATATTTTTGGTTCTGACGGGGTACGACAGTTGAACTAAACTCATGAGGCATTTATAAGTAATATTCTTCAAGAATCATTGGGTAAATATTATTAATTTATAAGTCCAATATTGGATGTAACAACTGCTGATTGCCCCTTTAAGAGCTGCTGCTGCTCTGAGAGGTGAGGAGGGTTGGAGTACCACCTCTGTCTCTCTCTCTCTCTTCCTCTCTCTCTTTCTTTCCCTCTTGCACTGTCCCCCTCTCTCTCTTTCTCCCTCATACCCCCCTCTCTCTCTCTCTCTCTCTCTCTCTCTCTCTCTCTCTCACAGCCATGCAATCTCCATAGACAAACATTTACATGTTTTATATTTAGCAGACGCTCTTATCCAGAGCGACTTCATACATTTTCATACTGCCCCCCCGTGGGAATCAAACCCACAACCCTGGCGTTGCAAGCACCATGCTCTACCAACTGAGCCACACGGAACATTGGCAGTAGAACGGCCCATACTGAAGAGCTAGTAGTGGTAGTGTCTGCAGTAATAATGGTGGCGACTGGTTATAGTTGAAAAAGTAGGTAGATTAAAAGTTTGGATAGCCTGAACATATAAAAGTTGGTTTGGTGTATCTAGTTTGAATGGTTCAAGAGTTACTGTTGGTGAGTTATGTTATGCTAATTCATGCAAATGTAATAGTTATAGTTACAGTAGTTGTGGTCAGTAGTTGTGGTTTAGTAGTTGTGGTTTAGTAGTTGTGGTCTGTAGTTGTGTGGTTGTGGTCAGTAGCTGTGGTCGGTAGTTGTTGTAAGTAGTGGTCAGCAGTTATGTGCTTCTACCCATTAGTTGTGTGGTTCAGTAGTTGTGTGGTCAGTAGTTGTGGTCAGTAGTGGTGGTCAGTAGTTGTGGTCAAAAGTGGTCAGTAGTTTTCGTAAGTAGGTATGTGGTTCAGTAGTTGTGGTCAGTAGTTGAGTGGCTGTGGTCAGTCGTTTTGGCAGGAGTTATGGTCAGTAGTTGTGGTCAGTAGTTGTGGTCAGTAGTGGTCAGTAGTTTTGGTAAGTAGTGTGGTTCATTAGTTGTGTGGTGCGTTAGTTGTGGTCAGTAGTTGTGTGGTTGTAGTCAGTAGTTGTGCTCAGTAGTGGTCAGTAGTTGTGGTCAGTCATGGTCAGTAGTTGTGGTCAGTAGTGGTCAGTAGTTGTGGTTTAGTAGTTGTGGTCAGTAGTTGTGTGGTTGTGTTCAGTAGCTGTGGTCTGTAGTTGTGGTAGTAGTGGTCAGCAGTTGTGTGGTTCAGTAGTTGTGTGGTCGGTAGTTGTGGTCAGTTGTTCTGTGGTTGTGGTCAGTAGTTCGGGTCAGTAGTTAGTAAGTAGGTGTGTGGTTCGGTAGCTGTGGTCGATAGTGGTCAGTAGTTGTGGTAAGTCGTTTTGTGGTTGTGGTCAGTAGTTGTGTGGTTGTGGTCATTAGTTGTGTGATTTAGTAGTTGTGTAGTTCAGTAGTTGTGGTCAGTAGTTGTGTGGTTGTGGTCAGTAGTTGTGGTCATTAGCTGTGGTCCAGTAGTTGTGGTCAGTAGTTATGTGGTCAGTAGTTGTGTGGTTGTGGTCACTAGTTGTGGTCACTAGTTGTGGTCAGTAGTAGTGTTCAGTAGTGGTCAGTAGTTGTGGTTCAGTAGTTGTGGTCACTAGTTATGTGGTCAGTAGTTGTGTGGTTGTGGTCAGTAATTGTTGTCAGTAGTTGTGATTAGTAGTTGTGGTCAGGAATTATGGTCTGTAGTTGTGTTGTTGTGGTCAGTAGATGTGTGGTTGTGGTCAGTAGTTGTGTGGTTGTGGTCAGTACTTGTGGTCAGTAGTTGTGGTCAGTAGTTGTGTGGTTTTGGTCAGTAGTTGTGTACCACATATGCTCCTATGTGTCTGTGAGTATCCATAGCAAGGCCTCCAATTGGGCTGCTCAATGATGAGACAGAGAGCTGTTAGCTGACTTTTTGTCACTGTAAACTCCTGTAACAGCTGTAACTTTTTATTGGTAGAAGATATTAAATAGCTGTAACTTTTTATTGGTAGAAGATATTTATATTCCGAAAAGTGGAGAAGTAGAGGACGATTTCATATGCTCTAAGTTTTTGTCTGACTTGTTGGGGGTGTGGTCAAAACAGCAGTTGTTTGGAAAACGTTGGGAAAGAATGTGTTAATGCAGTTGCTAAAACAGCTGTATCGATAGATCTGTAGAACATATTTTTGTTCCACGAACATATTTGAATAGCAGAGAAGTAGATGAAGATGTCATACCTTCTAACCTTTTGTCTAACTTGTTGGGGAAGTGGTCTAAATTTCAGTTGTTTATAAAAACGTACAGAAAATGCTGTTGATACGGTTATTAAAATATCTGTAAAAAAAATTTGCGGAATAACATATTTGTTCAAATGCCAGATTTGAATAGCAGAGAAGTAGACAAAGATTTCATATGTTTTACCTTTCTGTCTACGTCATTGGAAAAGTGGTCAAAGTAGCTGATTTGTGTCAAAAGTTGTATTGGTGCATTTATGGTGAATGGAATGTTGGAAGTGTTGATGTCACAAGGGGGACTTTTAGAATCTTGAGGAAATGCCATGAAAGTGAATGAAGATGGGGGGGGGGAAAGGACAAAAAGTTGAATTGTTTAAAAAGTATAAAAGATATCAACAAGTTGTATACAAGCACACTATTCCAGACTGATCTGCGTGTTTTAAAGTTTGAATGACGTTTCTAGCTTAAATGGTGTAGGAGGAGTAGCGTTCCAAATAATAACAATAAGAAGTATGATGAAGATTTAGATTGATCCCATTAATAATTTTATCATTTCGGTTGGGCAACACCGCATGGATCGTTTAAAGGAAATTAAATCTGATGTTGCATCACTACACACCGTAATTTGTTGTGGTGTGGCATGAAACAAAAAGAAAAACAACCTCATTAAGAAGATGACTCAACAGAGGAAGTGACCTGACCCCATTACCCAGTCTGAAGAGGACAGGCCCAACCGTCCCAAATAGCACCCTATTTCCCACATAGTACACTACTATTATTAACCCCTTTAAAAAAAAAAAATGAAACGAACGTGAATGCAGTCTACACAGGGGTCTTTGTTATAAACACACAGACAGAGAAACCCGTGATGGAGACATTGGAAATGCAAAGAGACTCCAGAAAGTTGTCCTAAATGTGCACTATGTAGGGAATAGGGTGCCATTTGGGATGTAAATAGGGCTAAGATCCTATCCAGAGCGCAGCCTTGCAGGCAAACAGTCAAGTCAATGAGTAACTACAGCTTAACGAACAAGCTGACAAATCAACGCGTGTTGTGGATGTGTTTTGTACCGGCGGTCGGGGTGGTCAGTTAGGGGAGGCTGACTGGTTGTTTACACTGAGGACACACACAGGCGCGTGCACACACACACACACACACACACACACACACACACACACACACACACACACACACACACACACACACACACACACACAACACACACACACTAACACACAGTACACTACAGCTCTTCCTATGACGTCATACAGTACAATATGTCTTCAAGGGCAAGTCATCCCTTAGCACACAACATTACATCTAACCCCCCTGTGGTCCTCACCGTCCAACAGTAAAACATTACATCTAACCCCCCTGTGGTCCTCACCGTCCAACAGTAAAACATTACATCTAACCCCCCTGTGGTCCTCACCGTCCAACAGTAAAACATGGCATCTAACCCCCCTGTGGTCCTCACCGTCCAACAGTAAAACATTACATCTAACCCCCCTGTGGTCCTCACCATCCAACAGTAAAACATTACATCTAACCCCCCTGTGGTCCGGAACAGCTGGTGCTCTCATGCATGCTTCAGTGTTGCTTGCCTCGAAGCGAGCATAGAAGTGGTTTAGCTCGTCTGGTAGGCTTGTGTCACTGGGAAGCTCGCGGCTGTGCTTCCCTTTGTAGTCTGTAATAGTTTTCAAGCCCTGCCACATCCGACGAGCGTCAGAGCCGGTGTAGTACGATTCAATCTTAGTCCTGTATTGACTCTTTGCCTGTTTGATGGTTCGTCGGAGGGCATAGCGGGATTTCTTATAAGCGTCCGGGTTAGAGTCCCGCTCCTTGAAAGCGGCAGCTCTACCCTTTTAGCTCAGTGCGGATGTTTCCTGTAATCCATGGCTTCTGGTTGGGGTATGTACGTACGGTCACTGTGGGGATGACATCATCGATGCACTTATTGATGAAGCCAGTGACTGATGTGGTGTACTCCTCAATGCTATCTGAAGAATCCCGGAACATGTTCCAGTCTGTGCTAGCAAAACAGTCCTGTAGCTTAGCATCTGCGTCATCTGACCACTTTTTTATTAACCGAGTCACTGGTGCTTCCTGCTTTAGTTTTTGCTTATAAGCAGGAATCAGGAGGATAGAGTTATGGTCAGATTTGCCAAATGGAGGGCGAGGGAGAGCTTTGTATGCGTCTCTGTGTGTGGAGTAAAGGTGGTCTAGAGTTTTATTTCCTCTGGTTGCACATTTAACATGCTGGTAGAAATTAGGTAGAACGGATTTAAGTTTCCCTGCATTAAAGTCCCTGGCCACTAGGAGCGCTGCCTCTGGATGAGCGTTTTCCTGTTGACTTATGGCCTTATACAGCTCATTCAGTGCAATCTTAATGCCAGCATTGGTTTGTGGTGGTAAATAGACAGCTATGAAAAATATAGATGAAAACTCTCTTGGTAAATAGTGAGGTCTACAGCTTATCATAAGATACTCTACCTCAGGCGAGCAAAACCTCGAGACTTCCTTAGTATTTGATTTTGTGCACCAGCTGTTGTTTACAAATATACACAGACCGCCACCCCTTGTCTTACGGAGTCAGCCGTTCTATCCTGCCGATGTAGCGTATAGCCCGCTAGCTGTATGTTATCCATGTCGTCGTTCAGCCACGACTCGGTGAAACATAAGATATTACAGTTTTTAATCTCCCGTTGGTAGGATAACCGTAATCTTAGGTCATCCAATTTATTTTCCAATGATTGAAGATTGGCTAATAGGATTGATGGGAGCGGCAGTTTACTCGCTCGCCGTCGGATCCTTACAAGGCACCCCGACCTACGTCCACGATATCTCCGTCTCTTCCTCATGCGAATGACGGGGATTTGGGCCTTGTCGGGTGTCTGTAGGATATCCTTCGTGGCCGCCTTGTTGAAGAAAAATTATTCGTCCAATACGAGGTGAGTAATCGCTGTCCTGATATCCAGAAGCTCTTTTTGGTTATAAGAGACGATGGCAGAAACATTATGTACAAAATAAATTAAAAATAACGCAGAAAAACACACATAGTAGTACAATTGGTTAGAGGGCTGTAAAACGGCAGCCATCTTCTCCGGCGCCATTATTATCACCGTCCAACAGTAAAACATTACATCTAACCCCCCTGTGGTCCTCACCGTACAACAGTAAAACATTTAAACAATTTCCAAACAAGTGTATGACTGTGTCCCAAATGGCATCAGCTCCTCTATTTAATTGGATATAGAAACCTCTCTATTCTCTATGTCAAGATGAATCTTCCACGCTGAGGAAAATACGAAAAGCTCTCTCTCTCTCTCTCTCTGTCTCTCTCTCTCTCTCTCTCTCTCTCTCTCTCTCTCTCTCTCTCTCTCTCTCTCTCTCTCTCTCTCTCTCTCTCTCTCTCTCTCTCTCTCTCTCTCTCTCTCTCTCTCTCCCTCCCTCCCTCCCTCCCTCCTCTCCCTCCCCTCTCTCTCTCTCTCTCTCTCTCTCTCTCAGAGTAAATAGCTCCTCTATTAGATCAGTTTTAGATTCATTGGATCTATCCTCTCTTCCAAGATGAATCCTCCAAATTGACGAAGTATGAAAAAACTGTCCACAATCTCCAGATACAGTTTATAATAAACTTGACTGTAAAACACTTCATTATCATCTGTTTACCAGAAAAGTGTCTGCCTGTCTGTCTGTCTGTCTCCACAATACCTTCCATTAATCTAGAAGAGGAACCAGAACAACTGCTAAAAGACTATGTCTTTATCCTTAACAAAGAGTCTTTGAGAGTATTGCTTAAAACAAAGCTGAATCCAGATGGAGTTAGTTTAATTTCAAATCCATGTTAATGAGGGCTGCATAAGAAACAACGGTCCAAAAAACATGTAAAAACATCACGGTCTCCTGATATGATGCACAACGCAACATTACAGGACATGACTGTTAACCTCTCCATTACCGCTTTAGCCACAGTAACCAGGAGGTACTGAACCCCCTGACAGTGTAGTCACAGTTCACGTCACCAAACGTCACTGTCACCTCTCCGTCACCGGATGTGTCACCCTGGGGGAGGAACACCCCAAACACAGCAGATGGGAGGGCGGCGGCGTGTGTGTGTTGGGGGGGAGGTGAGAGATGAATGACCACCCAGGTCAGCAACCTGATCTCAGATGGGAGGGGGGCGGTGTGTGTGTTGGGGTGGGGGATATTTGACCATCCAGGTCAGCAACCAGCAATCCGATCTCAGAGGTGTGTGTGTGTGTCTGTGTGTGTGTGTGTGTGTGTGTGTGCGTGCGTGCGTGTCTGTCTGTGTGTGTGTGCGTGTGTCTGTGTGTGTGCGTGCGTGCGTGCGTCTGTGTGTGTGCGTGCGTGTCTGTGTTTGTGCGTGCGTGCGTGCGTCTGTGTGTGTGCGTGTCTGTGTGTGTGTGTCTGTGTGTGTGCGTGCATGTGTCTGTGTGTCTGTGTGCGTGTGCGTGTGTCTGTGTGTGTGCATGCGTGCGTGCGTCTGTGTGTGTGCGTGTCTGTGTTTGTGCGTGCGTGTGTCGGTGTGTGTGTCTGTGTGCATGCGTGCGTGCGTCTGTGTGTGTGCGTGTCTGTGTTTGTGCGTGCGTGTGTCGGTGTGTGTGTGTGTGTGTGTGTGTGTGTGTGTGTGTGTGTGGAGGACTGTGAGGTCTCCCAGCACCTCCCTGGGCTGTCTGGATTAGCAGAGGATTTGAAGTCACCCAGGGAGTTTGAAGTCACCCAGGGAGTTTGAAGTCACCCAGGGAGTTTGAAGTCACCCAGGGAGTTTGAAGTCACCCACAACCCTACGTGGGAGCGCTGAGGATCTCAGCAGCTGAGGATGTGGACTGTCAGTGTGTGTGTGTGTCACCAGCTGTGGGTTTCCCCCGGAACGTCCAGCCAGCACTCTGGACACACTGTACCTCTTTAGCCTCTACAGGGTCTCTCTGTTTCTGTTTCTGTTTCCTCTCACACACAATCACCACACTGTGTGAGGGAAGGGCATTAGGCAGAAAATATACTGTTAAAAAAGAAAAGAAGAAACACTAGGGTTGTGTGAGAGAGAGAATGTCATGTGGGTCAAAAAAAAAGAAACTTAAAATATGATGAAATAGAGATACATAATATGATACATACAGTTGAAGTCGGAAGTTTACATACACTTAGGTTGGAGTCATTAAAACTCATTTTTCAACCACTCCACAAATTTCTTGTTAACAAACTATCGTTTTGGCAAGTCGGTTAGGACATCTACTTTGTGCATGACACAAGTAATTTTTCCAACAATTGTTTACAGACAGATTATTTCACTTATAATTCACTGTATCACAATTCCAGTGGGTCAGAAGTTTACATACACTAAGTTGACTGTGCCTTTAAACAGCTTGGAAAATTCCAGAAAATGATGTCATGGCTTTAGAAGCTTTTGATAGGCTAATTGACATCATTTGAGTCAATTGGAGGTGTACCTGTGGATGTATTTCAAGGTCTACCTTCAAACTCAGTGCCTCTTTGCTTGACATCATGGGAAAATCAAAAGAAATCAGCCAAAAAATTGTAGACCTCCACAAGTCTGGTTCATCCTTGGGAGCAATTTCCAAACGCCTGAAGGTACCACGTTCATCTGTACAAACAATAGTACACAAGTATAAACACCATGGGACCAGGCAGCCGTCATACCGCTCAGGAAGGAGACGCGTTCTGTCTCCTAGAGATTAACGTACTTTGATGCAAAAAGAGCAAATCAATCCCAGAACAACAGCAAAGGACCTTGTGAAGATGCTGGAGGAAACAGGTACAAAAGTATCTATATACACAGTAAAATGAGTCCTATATCGACATAACCTGAAAGGCCGCTCAGCAAAGAAGAAGCCACTGCTCCAAAACCGCCATAGAAGAGCCAGACTATGCCAGACAGTTTGCAACTGCACATGGGGACAAAGATCGTACTTTTTGGAGAAATGTCCTCTGGTCTGATGAAACAAAAATAGAACTGTTTGGCCATAATGACCATCGTTATGTTTGGAGGAAAAAGGGGGTTACTTGCAAGCCGAAGAACACCATCCCAACCATGAAGCACGGGGGTGGCAGCATCATGCTGTGGGGGTGCTTTGCTGCAGGAGGGACTGGTGCACTTCACAAAATAGATGGCATCATGAGGAAGGAAAATTATGTGAATATATTGAAGCAACATCTCAAGACATCAGTCACGAAGTTAAAGCTTGGTCGCAAATTGGTCTTCCAAATGGACAATGACCCCAAGCATACTTCCAAAGTTGTGGCAAAATGGTTTAAGGACAACAAAGTCAATGTATTGGAGTTCCCACATACGCTGAGCAGTTGTTGGCTGCTTTTCCTTCACTCTGCCGTCCGACTCATCCCAAACCATCTCAAGTGTGGTTGAGGTCGGGGGATTGTGGAGGCCAGGTCATCTGATGCAGCACTCCATCACTCTCCTTCTTGGTAAAATAGCCCTTACACAGCCTGGAGTTGTGTTGGATCATTAGCATCATTCTGGGCACTTCAATACCTGCTAACAGGCTGCTATGTCTGCATTCTATAAAGTCATCCATCTGTCTCACTCACACATACACACGTCTGATTCTCTATTAACATGTTTGTGATTGAGCCATATAAACCACATGTGGTTGTGTTTGATTATTGCTGTTACCCCAGCCAGTACCCCAGTGGCTGGCTCACCAGATCTCCATATCTCATGAATGATGAATCCAAACCTTTGTCACAAAGAAAACATCAAATCCGGGAAAAACCACAAAGTGGAACACTATGGATGCTGATGTCCAATTTCATTCTAACAATATGCCTACAGTACCGCAGTAACCTAGCTCTCACGGAAATGAAGTTTCAGAACCCCCCCTCGAAGACATGCTGCAAATCCGCATCCATGACCACATTTTCCCTCATTGTCTACAGAAGGCAGAGAGAGAGTGAGAGAGTGAGTGAGAGTGAGAGAGAGTGAAAGAGAGAGAGAGAGAGAGAGTGAGCGAGAGAAAGTGAAAGAGAGAGAGTGAGAGAGTGAGTGAGAGAGAGAGAGTGAAAGAGAGAGTGAAAGAGAGAGGGAGAGGGAGAGAGAGAGAGCGTGAAAGAGAGAGAGAGAGTGAGAGTGAATCAGAGAGAGTGAAAGAGAGAGAGAGTGAGAGAGAGAGAGAGTGAAAGAGAGAGAGTGAGAGAGTGAGTGAGTGAGAGAGAGTGAGTGAGAGAGAGAGTGAAAGTGAGAGAGAGAGAGAGTAAAAGTGAGAGAGAGAGAGTGAAAGAGAGAGAGAGAGAGAGAGAGAGAGAGAGAGAGAGAGAGAGAGAGAGAGAGAGAGAGATAATTCCGCTGAGTGACAGACAATAAGAGAAATGCTTTGAGGAAGTTAGACCACAAGGTATTGGACATCAATGGGTGACTACTGTATATAGATAGACCAGACCATCCGTAAAAGATCAGTGCTGTAGTTCACTTCCTAGGCTCTACACCCTCATATAACGAGGACTTGGAAGCCTGCCCAGCTTTTTGTTACCGCTCCTTTAAATACTGTAGATGGTTCATCGAAAGACTGTAGGTGTTTTGTCATGACTGCAGGGAGTCAGGAAGTGTACATTCAAGCTATCACCTCTGACTGACCTACCTCTCAGTTGATTTCTCCATTATGTCATTCTCAAATGTTGGGTTAAGAAAAGTTGCTAACACTGTACCTGCCTACAGGTATAATGCATTATGATGTCGTTATAATACATTGTAAGAATTGTCAGCTGCACCAACCACCATATCCAACCACCATACCCTCCCCCTCCGCCCTCCTCCCTCATCCTCCCACCCTCCCTCCTCCCTCCTCCCTCCTCCCTCCTCCCTCCTCCCTCCTCCCTTCCTCCCTCCCTTCCTCCCTCCTCCCTCCTCCCTCCTCCCTCCTCCCTCCTCCCTCCTCCCTCCTCCCTCCCTCCATCCTCCATCCTCCCTCCTCCTCCCTCAACCTCCCTCCTCCTCCCTCCCTCCCTCCTCCTCCCTCCTCCCTCCCTCCACCCTCCTCCCTCCTCCCTCCTCCCTCCTCCCTCCCTCCTCCCCCTCCTCCCTCCTCCCTCCTCCCTCCTCCCTCCTCCCTCCTCCCTCCTCCATCTTCAATCCTCCCTCCTCCTCCCCTCAACCCTCCCTCCTCCTCCCTCCCTCCTCCCTCCTCCCTCCTCCCTCCATCCTCCCTCCTCCTCCCCTCAACCCTCCCTCCACCCTCCTCCTCCCCCTCCCTCCTCCCTCCTCCCTCCCTCCCTCCTCCCTCCTCCCTCCTCCCTCCTCCCTCCTCCCTCCTCCCTCCTCCCTCCCTCCTCTTCAATCCTCCCTCCTCCCTCCTCCCTCCCTCCATCTTCCATCCTCCCTCCTCCTCCCTCAACCCTCCCTCCTCCTCCCTCCCCCTCTCCCTCCTCCCTCCTCCCTCCTCCCTCCTCCCTCTCTCCCTCCATCTTCCATCCTCCCTCCTCCCTCCTCCCTCCCTCCATCCTCCATCCTCCCTCCTCCTCCCTCAACCCTCCCTCCTCCTCCCTCCCTCCTCCTCCATCTTCCTACCCTCCCTCCTCCCTCCTCCCTCCTCCCTCCTCCCTCCTCCCTCCTCCCTCCATCCTCAACCCCTCCCTCCTCCTCCCTCCCTCCTCCTCCATCTTCCTACCCTCCCTCCACCCTCCCTCCTCCCTCCTCCTGCCTCCTCCCTCCATCCACCTCCACCATGAAGAAATAAACACACATGTCATGTTGAAAACAAACAGCTCAGCCATGATACTGCCCGTTATTTATTTGTGCTGCCTTTCTTTCTTCAGTCAATGACCAAACGCCTCTGGGCCCTGGTCAAAAGTAGTGCACTATATATGGAATAGGGTGCCATTTGGGACATATGCCTCTTCATGAGTCATGTTAATGTTCTCTCCACCTCTTCTGTTATACTGGTGTTTGGTAAAAACATATATCCTATAGCTGCTAGCTCCATGGTCTGATGTTGGTGTTGGCCCGTCTTCCCTGCGTTCATTACTGTATCTGGCCGTCAGTGCCAGGAACATATTTCACTGGCTCTGACGTTGTGTGTGTGTGTGTGTCTGTGTGTGTGTCGCTCACTGGCTTCGACGGCCAGAGACATAATGTGTCCTTAATTATCCTCAGCGCGAGCGGCTCGAACCGATGGCCTGCTAGAAACGTTTAAATGCAGTGTGTGTTTGTGACAGGCAAGATATCAAGGATGGGGTAGTTCTAGGGAGTTTGGGAGGAATCTTATTTCAATGTTACTTTCTTTGCCTTCTGATATTTATTATTCAATTCAATTGTGTTTGGTAATGGTCCCCAGTAACACATTGTGTTTGGTAATGGTCCCCAGTAACACATTGTGTTTGGTAATGGTCCCCAGTAATACATTGTGTTTGGTAATGGTCCCCAGTATTACTTTGTGTTTGGTAATGGTCCCCAGTAATACATTGTGTTTGGTAATTGTCCCCAGTATTACTTTGTGTTTGGTAATGATCCCCAGTAATCCCCAGTAATACATTGTGTTTGGTAATTGTCCCCATATATTTTTCAACTGTACTGTGATGTTTCACAAAAAGTCTGAACCCTTCTATTCTCATTGTTTCTACAGATTGTAAATTGAAAATAAACATTTTTGCTAAAAGTATTATTATATTATTGATCGATTGACTATGACTTTTCAGATCACCCAGTAGTGCTATCTTCAGGGTTAGCTCCAGGTAAATATTGCAATCCTTCAGCCATTCCTGGACCTGTGACCAAAAACAAGCTATAAATAGACAGTACCAAAACAAATTATCTAATGATTCTGTCTCTTAGCAGCAAAATCTGCAGAGCTGGGAAGATTCTATCCCCCATATAAATTAATTCTATTGGTAGCAAGAATTTTGTATAATAATTTAAATTGAACAATTCTAAGTTTTGAATCCGTCGTCGTTTTGCATATCAGTTCATAAACATTTTGCCATGGAATCGGTATGTCAAAAATCTCTACAATAACACACTTAGTTATCTACCCACCTCATTCCTTTCTGTTAGCATGTGCACGTAGTAAGTACACCATCATGCTTTCGGTGTAAGTATCTTTTCAGATTCCACAGTGATTATTTAGTTGTGGACACTACATCACCACACTACCTCTCTTGCTCTTGGTCCTCATCTTTGTAAGTCACCTTGATTTTGCACCTGTGTATTTTATCCGTTTCTTTATGAAAATATGTAGCGAACTCCATGACAGTAGCTAAATCAAGGGGCTATTAGCAGCACACAAGTAGACTACAAATGCATGCTGGGCCGGGCACGCCCTGAGCTTGTGAAGTGAGTGCTACTGGCCTGAGCTCGTGAAGTGAGTGCAACTGGAGCAAAATTGGAGCGGGCGAGAAGGCCGACACTCCAGCCTTTGGGAATCTCGCTCCACGATCCAGTCAAATTGGGCACGCTCCGCTCCTCGTTCCACTCCGCTCCTCGTTCCACTCCGCTCCACTCACATACTCTGCTTCCCATCACACATGGAGCTGAAGCCAGGATAACCTCCAGGCTCTTCCCATCACACATGGAGCTGAAGCCAGGATAACCTCCAGGCTCTTCCCATTACACATGGAGCTGAAGCCAGGATAACCTCCAGGCTCTTCCCATTACACATGGAGCTGAAGCCAGGATAACCTCCAGGCTCTTCCCATCACACATGGAGCTGAAGCCAGGATAACCTCCAGGCTCTTCCTATCACACATGGAGCTGAAGCCAGGATAACCTCCAGGCTCTTCCCATCACACATGGAGCTGAAGCCAGGATAACCTCCAGGCTCTTCCCATCACACATGGAGCTGAAGCCAGGATAACCTCCAGGCTCTTCCCATCACACATGGAGCTGAAGCCAGGATAACCTCCAGGCTCTTCCCATCACACATGGAGCTGAAGCCAGGATAACGTCCAGGCTCTTCCCATCACACATGGAGCTGAAGCCAGGATAACCTCCAGGCTCTTCCCATCACACATGGAGCTGAAGCCAGGATAACCTCCAGGATCTTCCCATCACACATAGAGCTGAAGCCAGGATAACGTCCAGGCTCTTCCCATCACACATGGAGCTGAAGCAAGGATAACCTCCAGGCTCTTCCCATCACACATGGAGCTGAAGCCAGGATAACCTCCAGGCTCTTCCTATCACACATGGAGCTGAAGCCAGGATAACGTCCAGGCTCTTCCCATCACACATGGAGCTGAAGCCAGGATAACATCCATGCTCTTCCCATCACACATGGAGCTGAAGCCAGGATAACATCCAGGCTCTTCCCATCACACATGGAGCTGAAGCCAGGATAACCTCCAGGCTCTTCCCATCACACATGGAGCTGAAGCCAGGATAACCTCCAGGCTCTTCCCATCACACATGGAGCTGAAGCCAGGATAACGTCCAGGCTCTTCCCATCACACATGGTGCTGAAGCCAGGATAACCTCCAGGCTCTTGCCATCACACATGGAGCTGAAGCCAGTGAGTTTACCACTTTAGGGGACCTATTGCATCCTAAACAGCTGAACTGCACTCATAAACTAACCATATTTTTATGATCATTTGTACTCCCCCGTCCCCTTATGAGCAGACTTGGAAGCTCTCCACTTTACATATGACTTTATAGTAGCCCAGTCAACAAATCTCCCAGTTCTACTTTGAACCAAAGGTTTCCCCCTCTATCAAAACAGTTATTCAGAAGACATGAATCTTCTCATTGGCTCTGGTCAATAGAAGTGCACTGTATAGGGAATAGGGGAACACTTGCTATGTGTATATAATTTATTCCTGATCATTAGCCTATAGAGGCCTATATGTATATGAGTGATGTCACCATTCTCAGGAGGACCCTTGGCCTGTCTAATGTAAAGCTAACCCGTCAGAGCCTGGGGTAATATATAGAGCGCCATGTAAAGCTAACCCGTCAGTGCCTGGGGTAATATATAGAGCGCCATGTAAAGCTAACCCATCAGAGCCTGGGGTAATATATAGAGCGCCATGTAAAGCTAACCCGTCAGAGCCTGGGGTAATATATAGAGAGCCATGTAAAGCTAACCCGTCAGAGCCTGGGGTAATATATAGAGCGCCATGTAAAGCTAACCCGTCAGAGCCTGGGGTAATATATAGAGCACCATGTAAAGCTAACCCGTCAGAGCCTGGGGTAATATATAGAGAGCCATGTAAAGCTAACCCGTCAGAGCCTGGGGTAATATAGAGCGCCATGTAAAGCTAACCCGTCAGAGCCTGGGGTAATATATAGAGAGCCATGTAACGCTAACCCGTCAGAGCCTGGGGTAATATATAGAGCACCATGTAAAACTAACCCGTCAGAGCCTGGGGTAATATATAGAGCACCATGTAACGCTAACCCGTCAGAGCCTGGGGTAATATATAGAGCGCCATGTAAAGCTAACCCGTCAGAGCCTGGGGTAATATATAGAGCGCCATGTAAAGCTAACCCGTCAGAGCCTGGGGTAATATATAGAGCGCCATGTAAAGCTAACCCGTCAGAGCCTTGGGTAATATATAGAGCACCATGTAAAGCTAACCCGTCAGAGCCTGGGGTAATATATAGAGAGCCATGTAAAGCTAACCCGTCAGAGCCTTGGGTAATATATAGAGCACCATGTAAAGCTAACCCGTCAGAGCCTGGGGTAATATATAGAGCACCATGTAAAGCTAACCCGTCAGAGCCTGGGGTAATATATAGAGAGCCATGTAAAGCTAACCCGTCAGAGCCTGGGGTAATATATAGAGCACCATGTAAAGCTAACCCGTCAGAGCCTGGGGTAATATATAGAGAGCCATGTAAAGCTAACCCGTCAGAGCCTGGGGTAATATATAGAGAGCCATGTAAAGCTAACCCGTCAGAGCCTGGGGTAATATATAGAGCGCCATGTAAAGCTAACCCGTCAGAGCCTGGGGTAATATATAGAGAGCCATGTAAAGGCTTCTGACATTGCAGCCAGCCCTGCCACACCACAGTCAGACTCTGTAGCATCATAGGATTAATGGTATTGCAGTGTAGATGTAGAGTGAAGAGATACAGCCTGGTCTCGCTCTTTCACTTTTTTTGCTTTCTTTCTTTCTCTCTCACTCTGTTTCTCTCTTTCTCTCCCCCTGGCCCCGTATATACCTGCTTCTAACATGCGTCTGTTTTCCTGATTTTGTCCACATTCTGATTGTGTCCACATTTTTAGACAGGTGTGGACGATGAAAATAGGCATTGTGATCTGACGCATTGAGACATGCATTGTGTATGTGTGCCATTCAGACAAAATATTTAAGTGCCTTTGAATGGGGTATGGAAGTAGGTGCCAGGCGCACCGGTTTGAGTGTGTCTAGAACTGCAACGCTGCTGGGTTTTTCATGCTCAACAGTTTCCTGTGTGTATCAAGAATGGTCCCACCACCCAAAGGACATCCAGCCAACTTGACACAACTGTGGAAAGCATTGGAGTCAACGTGGGCCAGCTTCCCTGTGGAACGCTTTCGACACCTTGTAGAATCCATGCCCCGACGAATTGAGGCTGTTCTGAGGGCAAAAGGGGGTGCAACTCATATTAGGAAGGTGTTCATAATGTTATTTACACTCAGTGTACAGTGACGATCATCAGCTGGAGTGATGGGGGTGAGAGTAGACTGGTATTAACTGATGGTATAGTATATAGTGATGGGGGAGAGGAGACTGGTATTAACTGATGGTATAGTATATAGTGATGGGGGAGAGGAGACTGGTATTAACTGATGGTATAGTATATAGTGATGGGGGAGAGGAGACTGGTATTAACTGATGGTATAGTATATAGTGATGGGGGAGAGGAGACTGGTATTAACTGATGGTATAGTATATAGTGATGGGGGGAGAGGAGACTGGTATTAACTGATGGTATAGTATATAGTGATGGGGGAGAGGAGACTGGTATTAACTGATGGTATAGTATATAGTGATGGGGGGAGAGGAGACTGGTATTAACTGATGGTATAGTATATAGTGATGGGGGAGAGGAGACTGGTATTAACTGATGGTATAGTATATAGTGATGGGGGAGAGGAGACTGGTATTAACTGATGGTATATTATATAGTGATGGGGGAGAGGAGACTGGTATTAACTGATGGTATAGTATATAGTGATGGGGGAGAGGAGACTGGTATTAACTGATGGTCTGGTATATAGTGATGGGGAGGAGACTGGTATTAACTGATGGTATAGTATATGTAGTGATAGGGGGAGAGGTGACTGGTATTAACTGATGGTATAGTATATAGTGATGGGGAGAGGAGACTGGTATTAACTGATGGTATAGTATATAGTGATGGGGAGAGGAGACTGGCATTAACTGATGGTATAGTATATAGTGATGGGGGAGAGGAGACTGGTATTAACTGATGGTATAGTATATAGTGATGGGGAGAGGAGACTGAGTATTAACTGATGGTATATTATATATTGATGGGGGAGAGGAGACTGGTATTAACTGATGGTATAGTATATAGTGATGGGGGAGAGGAGACTGGTATTAACTGATGGTATAGTATATAGTGATGGGGGAGAGGAGACTGGTATTAACTGATGGTATAGTATATAGTGATGGGGGAGAGGAGACTGGTATTAACTGATGGTCTGGTATATAGTGATGGGGAGAGGAGACTGGTATTAACTGATGGTATAGTATATAGTGATAGGGGAGAGGAGACTGGTATTAACTGATGGTATAGTATATAGTGATGGGGGAGAGGAGACTGGTATTAACTGATGGTATAGTATATAGTGGTGGGGGAGAGGAGACTGGTATTAACTGATGGTATAGTATATAGTGATGGGGGAGAGGAGACTGGTATTAACTGATGGTATAGTATATAGTGATGGGGGAGAGGAGACTGGTATTAACTGATGGTCTAGTATATAGTGATGGGGGAGAGGAGACTGGTATTAACTGATGGTATAGTATATAGTGATGGGGAGAGGAGACTGGTATTAACTGATGGTATAGTATATAGTGATGGGGGGAGAGGAGACTGGTATTAACTGATGGTATAGTATATAGTGATGGGGGAGAGGAGACTGGTATTAACTGATGGTATAGTATATAGTGATGGGGGGAGAGGAGACTGGTATTAACTGATGGTATAGTATATAGTGATGGGGGGAGAGGAGACTGGTATTAACTGATGGTATAGTATATAGTGATGGGGGAGAGGAGACTGGTATTAACTGATGGTATAGTATATAGTGATGGGGGAGAAGAGACTGGTATTAATTCCCAAAATGATGCACTTTTGAAAATGATATTCCTTGAATTTGTTTGAAATCCCATAATGAGGAAATTATGAAAACCAGACAACTCTGTTTCTGCCTGGTTGTGAACGAGGGACCTTTCGCGTGTTAGGCGAACATGATAACCACTACACTACAGAAACCACTGGTTTTTGAATACACTTAGAAAAAAGATTTTTTGTGATATTCTGGACGTACTGTATTTGAATTCCTGTAATGAGTTATTCATGAAATGTGGAGTTCTCCGTTACGAATCGGGGACCTTTTGCATGTGAGACAAACGTGATGAGGACTACACTATAGACATGTATTTGAAATCCCATAATGAGGTTGCTATGTAATTAAAAGAACGCTGTTTCTGCCTGGTTTTCAACCAGGGACCTTTCACATGTTAGGCGACCATGATAACCTCTACACTACAGAAACCACTTATTTTTAAATAACACTGAGTAAACAGATATTTTGTGATATTCTTTGCATTTACTGTATTAGAATTCCCATAATGAGGTATTCATGAAAAGTGGAGTCCTCTGTTACGAATCGGGGACCTTTTGTATTTGAGACATATGTGATAAGCACTACAAAATAGAAACTGCTCATTGAAGAATCTACAATGAGTAAACAGAATTTTACAGATATTCATTTATGTATTTGAAATCCCATAATGAGGTTGCTATGTAATTAAAAGAACGCTGTTTCTGCCTGGTTTTCAACCAGGGACCTTTCACATGTTAGGCAAACATGATAACCGCTACACTACAGAAACCACTTGTTTTGAAATAAAACTGAGTTAACAGATATTTTGTGATGTTCTTTGCATTTACTGTATTAGAATTCCTATAATGAGGAATTCATGAAAAGTGGAGTTCTCTGTTC
>NW_025535255.1:107500-109693 GCF_020615455.1 Coregonus clupeaformis | reverse complement strand
AGTTACGGCTGCTTAAGATGGGTCCTCACTAATGTCAAATAGACAGGACATAACACTACATTAAGATAATCCTCACTACGTAACAGATATGGTGACATAACACTACATTAAGATGGGTCCCTCACCTACGTAACAGGATATAGTGTCCTAACACTACATTAAGATGGGTCCTCACTACGTAACAGATATAGTGACATAACACTACATTAAGATGGGTCCTCACTACGTAACAGATATAGTGACACTTAACACTACATTAAGATGGGTCCTCACTATGTACACAGATATGGTGACATAACACTACATTAAGATGGGTCCTCTACGTAACAGATATAGTGGCACAACACTACATTAAGATGGGTCCTCACTACGTAACAGATATGGTGACATAACACTACATTAAGATGGGTTCTCACTCGTAGCAGGGATATATAGCACTATGCACTACATTAAGATGGGTCCTCACCTTACTTGAACTCCTCATACAGGTGACATAACACTACATTAAGATGGGTCCTCCTACGTAACAGATATGGTGACACAATACGCATTAAGATGGGTCCTCACTACTGACAGATGGTGACACAACACTACATTAAGATGGGTCCTCACTACGTAACAGATATGGTGACATAACACTACATGATGGGATTCTCACTACGCAACAGATATAGTTCCATAACACTACATTAAGATGGGTCCTCACTGCATTCCTTTCAACGTCCCTAATTAACAAGATATAGTGACAGCAGTCACTACATTAAGATGGGTTCTCACTAGATGGCCAAGCTGCAAAAGTCAATATTGTCTTCTACCGTACAAATTTATAGAAACAAAAATGAGGTTTTTGGTCTTAAGGTTAAGTTTAGGCATAAGGTTAGTAGTGTGGTTAAGTTTAGGGTTTAAAATCTGATTTTACAAAGACAGAAATTGTAAAACAGGCAGGACTCCTCACTTTGCAACCCGACCCAAGAGTAACGACCCATTAAGATGCCACAACCATTCGGCACCATTCCGTAACATGGCGAAACCAGCGTAACCTGACGTAAAGCATGACGTAATGTCCATGGCACATGACGAAACAATTCGATCATGCTGTGTAACCATTCCGTAACCATTCCGTAACCATGACCGTAACCATTCCGTAAAAGCCCATGACGTAAACCATGGTGTACCATGAGTAAATCTATGACGTGAATCTATGACGTAACTCATGGACGCAACCATGACGAACCATCTCCCCGTAACTCATGACTGAACCATTCCGTAACCACGACGCAGTAACCATGACGCGTAACTCATGGTGGAACCATCAATGTCTCTCGCATAACCATTCCGTACTCCAGCCGAACCATGACGTCACCTTACGTAACTCTCATGTAACCATTAGCTACGGGTAAGCCTGCCTTGGGGAGACAATAAGGTGTATTAAGACCTACACATCTGCATTGTGTTAGAATGACATAGCTGTACTGAAGTCAGCTTATGAGGCTGTAAGCATGTCATAAGGAGACATTAGCAGTTTGGGGTCGCTTCTAAGCAGGCGCAAGGAGACATAGCAGTTTGCTATAAGCATGTCGTAAGGAGACATAAGCGGTTTTGAAGTTGCTATAAGCATGTCATAAGAAGACATAGCACGTTTTGGGGTAGCTATAAACATGTCATAAGGCTTACAAGCGGTTTTTAGAAACCTATAAACATGTCACGGGAGTTCATAACGTGTATTGGGATAACTACTAACACACACACCACCTCAATATTGAAATCGAAGGAAGGGTGTCTCACGTGGTACATCGTTCGCTACTCTCTGACTCTCTTGTTTTATACGTGATGCCGCATGTGTCTGTGTGTGTGTGTGTCTGTGTGTCTTTTCTGTCTGTGTGTGTTTCTGTGTGTGTGTGTGTGTGTGTGTTTCCCCAACTGCAGTAATGATCAGATCTAGGTCTGTGGTCTCCATGTCTCTCTAAATGCCCTATTCCATGGGAACAGCTGACAGCAGAACAGCAGAGGCAGAGCCAAGCCTCTACTTGTTAGACAATGCTGCCTCCTCTCACTGCCTCATCTCTCTTCGTCCCCTCCACCTCTCCTCTCTGGCTCTCTGTCCCTCTCTCTTCTCTCTCTTTCTCTCTCTCTGTCCCTCTCCCTCTCTCTCTGTCCCTCTCTCTCTCTCTCTCTCTCTCTCGGTCTCTTTCC